>NC_074674.1:9965093-10195093 GCF_029448725.1 Salvelinus fontinalis
TAGAAAAACATTGGCAGTAGGATGGCCTTACTGAAGAGCTCAATGGCTTTCAACATGGCACCGTCATAGGATGCCACCTTTCCAATAAGTCTGTTGGTCAAATTTCTGCCCTGCTAGAGCTGTTATTGTGAAGTGGAAACGTCTAGGAGCAACAATGGCTCAGCTGTGAAGTGGTAGGCCACACAAGCTCACAGAACGGGACAGGCCGAGTGCTGAAGCGCGTAGTGTGTAAAAATCGTCTATCCTCGATTACCACTCTCATTACCGAGTTCCAAACTGCCTCTGAAAGCAACGTCAGCACAAGAACTGTTCATCTGGAGCTTCATGAAATGGGTTTCCATGGCTAAGCAGCCACACGCAAGCCTAAGATCCCCATGTGCGATGCCAAGTGTTGGTGGTTGGAGTGGTGCAAAGCTGGAGCAGTAGAAACGTGTTCTCTGGAGTGATAAATCGCACTTCACCATCTGGCAGTCCAAAGGACGAATCTGGGTTTGGCGGATGCCAGGAGAACTCTACCTGCCCCAATGCATAGTGCCAACTGTGAAGTTTGGTGGAGGAGGAATAATGGACTGGGGCTTTTTTTTTCATAGTTTGAGCTAGGCCCCTTAGTTCCACTGAAGGGAAATCTTAACGCTACAGCATACAATGACATTCTAGATGATTCTGTGCTTCCAACTTAGTCGCAACAGGTTGGGGAAGGACCTTTCCTGTTTCAGCATGACAATGCCCAAGTGCACAAAGCGAGGTCCATACAGCAATGGTTTGTTAAGATCGGCGTGGAAGAACTTGACTGGCCTGCATAGGGCCCTGACCTCAAACATTTTTGGAATGAATTGGAACGCTGACTACGAGCCAGGCCTAATCGCCCAACATCTGTGCCCGACCTCACCAATGCTCTTGTGACTGAATGGAAGCAAGTCCCAACATCTAGTGGAACTCCTTCCCAGAAGAGAGGTGGCTGTTATAGCAGCAAAGGGGGGGGGGGGCAACTCCATATTAATGCCCATGATATTGGAGTGTTCAACGAGGTGTCCACATACTTTTGGTCATGTGGTGTAAGTCTAGGCAGGGGCGCAACTTTGGTTTTAGAGGTGGGGGAAACGTTTATCCAGTCGGATAAACACTCCTAACAGCCTACCCGACCGCTCGTAGGCGTCCTCATGGTCCTAAAGCACACTGGTATGTGATACAAAACGAGACAATGATAAAAGTGGGGTGACAAATGCAATTTCAGAATGTAGGGGGGGACATGTCAGTCCCCAGTGAAAGTTGCACCCTTGAGTATAGGTATGAGTAAGGAGGACGGTTGGGGATCTGTAATTTTCTTCTGCAGTAGTCTGACTCCATCTTGTGTACATTCCTTGTTACAGGTCTCTTATTCCTGGAAGCCAGCGCAAAAACGTAAGGCGTAGGGCACTGCCTGCTTTTACTTCACATTTGGTCTGAAATGTGCTGAAATGCTTTGTGTTCCTAACCATGTGACTGACTGTGTGTGTCCTCTGCCCAGGGGTGAGAACGTGGAGGATGCCTTCCTGGAGGCAGCTAAGAAGATCTACCAGAACATCCAGGACGGCAGTCTGGACCTGAATGCTGCAGAGTCTGGTGTCCAGCACAAGCCCTCCGCACCCCAGGGAGGCCGGCTAATAACCAACGAACCACAGCCCCAGAGGGAAGGCTGCGGCTGCTAATGACCAACGCCTCTCTCTCTGTTCTCCTCCTCCACCCCCCTCTCGCTCTCCTCATCCTCCATCGCCCCCTCCCCACTCCACTGTGGCTGCATGAGTGTGGGGTACGGGTGGAGGGAGGGAACGAGGGATGGGCTGAATGGGAGTGTACCTCTCTATTAATCTGTCATTCCTCCTCCCCCACCTTTTTCACTTTGTCTTCTTCTTCCCTTCTGTTCCCTCTCTCCTTCTCTTCCTCTGCCCCATTGTGCAGCTCATCTGCCATGGAAACCCAGATCCACACACATTTAATATATATAAAGACATGGGTTACTGACACAGATAGGTAATGTTCATAACACAACCAGAATAAATGCTTTTTAAACGTTTCCTTTTATAGCTTCTACCTATACTATATACACCGATCAAGTCTCATCCACCACATCCCAAACCAAGCCTGTATAGTTGATAACCGCCATTGACATGAAGCTATCCACACACTCCCCCCGCATCAGTCCTGCATGGTTTAATGATCTAGGACTGTTTTAAACTGAAATGACATGTTTAGGATTCAAATTTTCCCTGGATGGTTAGTGAAGGGAATGATGTAATGTATGATGCAGCCCCGCTAATGCTCGCTATCGGCGGTGGCAGATGTGTGTGTGTTTGGTCCAGTTGTTGAACAGGGTCTAGAGCAGTCCTTAGCCAAAGCTTTCCCCCTGGTCCTTATAGTAAAGCTCTGATACTAGACAGATATTTCATACTTCTGATGGTGTCCTACAGTACACCTCAGTGTGGCAACACTAGTGTAGTAGAGACACTTTTATAGCCCAGGAGACCTGGAATTCCCCAGAATCTCCTCTACATGACGTCACAGGAAAGGTTCTGGGTGTGCGTGGCCGGGGCGGGATTTATTTGACTGTTAATGACACTTCAAATAAAACTTCATCTTGTTTTTTATGGGAAGGATTCCTTCAGATCATCAGTTTCATTGCACCCCCGCCCCGCCCCATATCAATACAATCTCTGTCCTTAACAGCATTTTCTTTGTCGTTGTTTGCCTTGTTATGATTTAATGTTAATAGTGTTTAATATTTTCTTTGCTGCTCTTGCTCTACATACTGCTGTCAAATTGTTTTACTATATGGTAGTGGAGAACATGAAACTGGTTTAACAATGAGGAAAAGACTGGGGTAGAAGTTACCCTACTCCAGTCCTTTAACTATGAGGTGAGGAATTCAAACTGACCCCAGATCAACGCTAAGGGTCATCTTAGACCTGTCTGCACCATAGGTGTAGGGTTATCTCTCCAGCCTGCTCTCCCCATAGGCTTGTATAACAAGACCAAGCAGCACGCCCCATATGGGATGAGTTTGTCTGACTCTGTACCATAGAATAATTCCCCCAATTCGGCAGCTGTGTATATAGCTTATATATGTTGGTGACCATGCTACTTTGAGGATAAACAAATCATGCTGGCTTCGTAGAGATCTGTACAGTTGTGTTTGTGGGATGCTTGTATTTCGTGCTTGGGAATTCTGTAACAGTTTCTATGAATAAATGTGTATGGACAGACTTCCTCTACTCACTAGTGATACCATCTTGTTTCTTCCCTCTGTTCAGTCTCTGGGTAGAGGGAAAGTGTTCAAACTTACTTTTTTCAAGTGTGGTTCATTTCCTCTTAACTCTTTTATTTTGGAGTTGGAGAGAAGAGTAAAAAACCCATGTTGTATTGGAAGGGCCTGTGCTGTCTTCATTTTGGGGAGTGGCTGCAGGGGCTAGTGATGGCTCCTTGTGCTGTCCCACCTTTGCTATCGGAGTCACTTTCTGTCCACATGAGTTAAAACGTACATGTGTATGATTAAGATGTTGACATTTTGATGACGATAACATGCTCTAGACAGAAATACATAACCTGTTCTGCTTGCATAATTCGTCACATTGTCCATGGACAATCACACTTCCACCAATACCGCGCGTGAAGTAAAAACACAGAACATTGTGTTTCAAGTAGCAAATTGTTTTGTATTTTAATGTTACATTGCACCACGGTTACAAGGAGGAACAAATAAAGAGTATTTATTTGCAAAATTTGAGGCGGCTCGGATCCAACAAAAGTAGCGGCATGATTTTTATGGGAAGAATAAAACAAGGAGTCAACATTGAAATAAAGGCAGCTTGTGGTTGATTTCATCCTCAGGCATCGCAGTCAGACCGGGCAAAGGTACATTTCACTGAAATCATTATTTCAATGACAAGTAGAAAAATAACATGTCTTAGTCTCCCCCTGACTACACAGTGGAATTTCATTGGTTAAGTAGTAAGACAAATTGATGTGAGTCCTCCATTTATTACAAGCCATCCAACTCCAGAAGGCGTAGCGTATCTTGAACATGATGGAAACATTCAGATCCATTTAGTTTAGTTGGATACAGTGTTCAGTATGGAATATGACTGCCTGAAGGCAGTATTTTTGTAAGGCCATATTGCTCTGTTTTTAGTTTGGCTTTGGGGAACTACCTTGTAATTCTACTGATAGTGTTAAGGCACTTTATTCAGATGCAAAATGTTCCCAGGTGGTCTTTCCTCTATGGCGCAATACTGCTAGTAGCATCCATTCAAAACTGACAGTCACATCTTTACCATTCACATCAGAGATCGGCAGCAAGCTAAGGGGAAAGAGGTACAGTAGATGAAGTGGCTACCAAAAGGAGGTGTAGAGACAATGTGCACTTCCCATTGTAAACCACTGACAGTAAAGGAAAGAATGTGACATGCGTTTTGTCTATAGTGTCAAAAAAAGAATCGACAATGATTGATGAAAAAGACACGTGATGCAGAATTGGGCCCATGCCTCCATAGTTAAGGCTTTCGACATAAGGAAAAATTAACTTCTGAATATTGTTTCTTTGATTCTGAACACAGTAACCAGTCTTTAGTGTTCTCCTACCTCCTGTAAAGCTGCATAAAGTCTTCCTCTGGCGTGTGCGTCATGCTTAAACCATCCAGTGGCACTGTAACATGTCCTGCCCTCCACCTCAACGTGAGTTCGGCATGACCACGGTAGAGGAGACACGGCCATGGAACATTACATGCAGTGAGAGAGGGGGAGGTTAGGTTCAGCTTTTTATCCCAGTCAATGTGGCCTCTCTGCTACCTCTGAACGATGTCACTGATCTCTTTGACAGACGACAGCAGCTTGCTGAAGTCCTGCTGCGCTCCGCTGACGCCCCCGGTGGCAGCAGGGCAGATCTGCAGCTCGCGCAGACTGCTCTCCAGCTTGTTGATGGCCTCGCGGAAGGCAAACTTGTTCCTCATCTGCTGGATGGAGTCCACATAGCTTACACAGTACTTGGACAGGTTCTTGCCCGCCTCCAGCACGGCGCTGTGGCTGCCTGTCTGCTCAGAGTTGCGTCCGATGGCGGTGCGCAGCAGCTCCGTGCCCTCCAGGACCATCTCCCTGGTGATGGCCGAGTTGGGTTGGCGCTCCGGGAGTGCACGGGTCTTCCTCAGGGAGCGGCGGGTGTTCATCAAGGGGATAAAGGCTGTGGGAGAGGCCTGGTCTCCTGGGGAGTTGAGGGAGGAGAAGCCCAGGGGGCTGGAGGTAGAGCCAGACACTGAAGAGGAGGAGGTCTTTAATGGCTGTGGTTTGGAGGAGGTGTTGAGGTTGAGTTTCTTGTGGGCCTCCAGAGGAGAGCGGACTTGGTCACTGAAGCTAGATGGGTAGTGGGGGTCTGAGGCCTTGGCTTTGGCATCTGTGGATGAGGGGAGCTCGTGGGTGGGGCTGCGGGAGATCTTGGCACTGGGGGGTGGAGGGGGAGCAGGTTTGGTCTTCTGGAACTTGCCTCTCTCCCTGGGGCCGGAGGAGTCCAGGTTGGGTTTGTGGCGGCGGGCCCTGCACTCATCCCCGGCTGCCCCCAAAGCAGGGAACACGTTGGGCTTGAGCAGCTCAGCCTGCAGGGCGCTGGTCTTGGAGCTGTCCACCCCCAACCCTAGAAGCCTTCTGCCAAGCTTGGGCGTCAGGAGGCTGGGCTCAGTGTCCTTAAACACCTCGTCTGACATGTCCTCTGTCTTCTTGGGCAGGCGGGGCGGGGGGGTCAGGGTGCCCATGCGAGGGGCGCTGATCTCTGGCTTCTCATTGGCCCTCTTGCGTGGCAGGGCGGGCTTGCTCCTAAAGGTGCCCGAGTCAAAGTGGCCTTTGTGCAGGTCGCGTGGCAGCGTGACTGACTTCCACTCAGTGCGCTCCGAGCCCGGGGGCATGCTAGAGGCCGAGGAGGAGCGCAGGAAACGCTTGGAGTTAGAGACTATATCCTCCTCATTGGGTGGGGTGGTGGCTGTTTTACCCACTACACTGGGCACCACCGGCGTACCTTTCTTCCTGGCATAATGCGGGGGGAACAGGGGGCCTGGGTAGGTGGGGCCCCCGTTGGTAATACCCCCTACCCCATTGTTGTTAGCACTCGGGAACTTGCTGGGGTCGATGGTATGAGTAACACTGAAGGCTGAGGAGACGTTGTTGAAGTCGTCTCGGGGGTCGGGCGCTAGCCCCAGTCTCTCCGCGTGTCCGTCCATGTCCCTGAAAGAGCTGCTGCGTTTGGGCGGGGCGGGCGCAGTCTTCTTCTTCTTCTTGATGAGGTTGAAGAGGCTGTTGCGGGACTTGTCCTTGTCTTTGGGCAGTAGGCGGTCATCCTCGTTCAGGTTGCTGTCCAGGAACGGACGCTCTTTCCTTGGGAGCATGGGGGACACGGCCACCTCTGGCTCCACGGCATCTGGGTGAACACACAGATATGCAAATCATCAGTTTGAACAAAACTCAACACAGAACATTTTTGGGAAAACACTGTAGCATTAAAAATGTAGTAGAACATTGTCCCAATGGCATCTGTTTAAATATGGGTTGCATCCACTTTAGGGTGCAGTGTATTCGGACGAGGGATAGGTAAAGGTAGGCGAGTCTCACCAGGGCTGTCTCCGTCTCTGTCCACATTCCTACGGAGGGTCCTGGTCTTGGTAGGCAGCTGTGGAGCCTGTTGGATGGGGCCCAGTGTCACCTTCTTCCCTTTCTTCCCCAGCTCCTTCTCCACCTCTGTCACATGATACACACACACAAACAAGCATCAGAGACTGTATTAACCTACTACTTACTGATGTACAGCAACTGGAAAACATATGACAAACTAACTCTTCTAAACTAAAATGGTAATGATACGATTTTTTCCCAACTAGCACAAAACCTACAGCTAATGCCTCAAATTAAAGTTGTACTTGCTGTCTTATAGCTGAATTAACGTGTGTAATTGTGACAGGAGACGGGTGTTCTCACCGTCAGAGATGCTGGATTCCTGAAACATGGTCTCAAAGGCCTGGTGGGTCTCTGCAAAGGAGGGCCTTTCCACAGGGTTCCACTTCCAGCCTGGGAGAGGAGAGAACAGGAAATTGGTCATGTCTAGAAGGGATACAGCTATTGTTAAATTAAGTCAAAAGGATATGCATTTTAGCTAAATGTTTGCATAAATTCTCACAAAAGCTGTATCCCTTCAAGACAAATCCCAGGAAATTAGGTTTGGTACTAGTCAATGATTTCATTCCAGTAGACATTACACAAAAAAAATGAAGTACTGACTGGCTAAGCCAGGCTGTGCTAATCAGCCATAGTCCGATGAAAACCGAGTGAACAAAACATTAGGAACACCTTCCTAATATTGAGTTGCACTGCACCCCATTTTGCAGTGGATTTAACAAGTGACATCAATAAGGGATCATAGCTTTCACCTGGTCAGTCTATATGGAAAGAGCAGGTGTTCCTAATGTTTTGTACACTCAGTGTATGCATACTCACAGGCCCTCATGAGCTGGTAGACCTTCTCTGGGCAGCCCTCTGGCCGGTCCATGCGGTAGTCCTTCTCTAGGAGCTCATACACCTGGGAGAGGTCTATGCCAGGGTACGGAGACATCCCATAGGTGGCGATCTCCCATAGCAACACTCCGAACGCTGGGAGTTTGGGATGAAGTACAGAGATAAGTACATTTTCATGCCAAAACAGGACTATTCATGACATTGTAATCATAATGATAAACACTGAACAAAAATATAAAACGCGACATGCAACAATTTGCACGATTTTACTGAGTTACAGTTCATAGAAGGAAATCAGTCAATTTAAATAAATAAATTAGGCCTAGAGTTGATCGGGCTGTTGATTGTGGCCTGTTGTCCCACTCCTCTTCAATGGCTGTGCGAAGTTGCTGGATATTTGCGGGAATACGCTGACATACGTCGATCCAGAGCATCCCAAACATGCTCAATGGGTGACATGACTGGTGAGTAATGCAGGCCTTGGAAGAACTGGGACATTTTCAGCTTCCAGGAACTGTGTACAGATCCTTGCGACATTGGGCCGTGCATCATCATGCTGAAACATGAGGTGATGGCGGAGGATGAATGAGAATGGGCCTTAGGATCTCGTCACGGTATCTCTGCATTCATAAAATGCAATTATGTTGATTGTCTGTAGCTTAATGCCTGCCCTCACCATATGGACCACTCTGTTCACAATGTTGACATCAGCGAACCGCGAACCCACACGATGCCATGCAAGCCGTCTGTCGTCAGCCCGGTACAGTTGAAACCGGAATTCATCCATGAAGAGCACACGTGCTACTGTCCATCAAAGGTGAGCATTTTCCCACTGAAGTCGGTGAACTACAGTCAGGTGAAGACCCTTGTGAGGACAAAGAGCACGCAGTTGAGCTTCCCTGAGACGGCTTCTGATAGTTTGTGCAGAAATTCTTTGGTTGTGCAAACCCAGTTTCATCAGCTGTCTGGGTGGCTGGTCTCATACGATCCCACAGGTGAAATCGTCGAATGTGGAGGTCCTGGGCTGGCATGGTTACATGTGGTTGTGAGGCCGTTGGATGTACTGCCAAATTCTCTAAAACGCCGATGGAGGCAGCTTATGGAAGAGAAATTAACATTAAATTCTCTGGCAACAGCTCGGGTGGACATTCCTGCAGTCAGCATGGCAATTGCACGCTCCCTCAAAACATCTGTGGCATTGTGTTGTGTGACAAAACTGCACCTTTTAGTTCCATTTTATTGTCCGCAGCACAAGGTGCACCTGTGTAATGGTAATGCTATTTAATCAGCTTCTTGATATGCCACACCTGTCAGGTGGATTGATTCTATTGGCAAAGGAGAAATGCTCACTAACAAGGATGTAAACAAATTTGTGCACAACATTTTAGAGAAAAGCTTTTTGTGCCTATGGAACATATATGGAATCTTATTTCACTATACATGTTGCATTTATATTTTTGTTTAGTATAAGTAATTCTAAATATCAGAAATACATTTGTCTTTGAATTACTGTTGCTTCTCCAAACCTACCCCAGACGTCAGATTTGATGGAGAACTTGTTGTAGGCCAGGCTCTCCGGGGCAGTCCACTTGATGGGGAACTTGGCCCCAGCGTGGGCCGTGTACGTGTCCCCCGTCATCAGCCTGCTCAGCCCAAAGTCTGCCACCTTCACCAGGTGGTTCTCCCCTACCAGACAGTTACGGGCTGCCAGGTCCCTGGAGCAAAGAGAGAACATGGCGTCAAAGGCAGCACTATGTATTTATTTTGGATGGCAATCTCTTCTAATATCCATGTCTTGAAGTGTTGGCGTTGCGTGCACACTTGAGCAAGCAGGGGAGTCTCGACAAGCTTGAAAATCGACGGGAGGACATAAATCATATCGCCTTCTAGGCCATCATAAAACATGCTGGGGCAAAGTCAATCTCACAGCAGTAGCACACATACAGTGCATTCGGAAAGTATTCAGACCCCTTGACTTTTTCCACTTTGTTATGTTACAGCCTTATTCTAAAATGGATTAAATAAATACAAAATCTGCATCAATCTACACACAACATCCCATAAAGACTAAGTGAAAACAGGTTTCTAGAAATGTTTGCAAATTTATTAACAATAAAATATATATATCTTAATTACCTAAGTATTCAGACCCTTTGCTATGAGACTAGAAATTGAGCTCAGGTGCATCCTGTTTCCATTGATTATCCTTGATGTTTCTACAACTTAATTGGAGTGCACCTGAGGTAAATTCAATTGGTTGGACATGATTTGGAAAGGTACACACTATATATTTATATATAACGGTCCCACAGTGGACAGTGCATGTCTGAGAAAAAACAAGCCATGAAGTCAAAGGAATTGTCCGTAGAGCTCCGAGACAGGATTGTGTCGAGGCACAGATCTGGGGAATGGTACCAACATTTTTTCTCAGCATTGAAGGTCCCCAAGAACACAGTGGGCCCCATACTTCTTAAATGGAAGAAGTTTGGACCCACCAAGAGACTCTTCCTAGAGCTGGCCGCCCGGCCAAACTGAGCAATCAGGGGAGAAGGGCCTTGGTCAGGGAGGTGCCCAAGAACCCGATGGTCACTCTGACAGAGCTCCAGAGTTCCTCTGTAGAGATGGGAGAACCTTCCAGAAGGACAATATCTGCAGCACTCCACCAATCAGGCCTTTATGGTAGAGTGGCCAGATGGAAGCAACTCCTCAAGATTCTCTGGTCTGATGAAACCAAGATTCAACTCTTTGGCCTTAATGACAAGCATCGCCTCTTATGGAAACCTGGCACCATCCCTATGGTGAAGCATGTTGGCAGCATCATGCTGTGGGGATGTTTTTTTTTAGCAATAGGGACTGGGAGACTAGTCAGGAGAGGGAAAGATGAACGGAGCAATGTACAGAGAGATCCTTGATGAAAACCTGCTCCAGAACGCTCAGGACCTCAAGACGGGTGAATGTTCACCTTCCAACAGAACAACGCCCTAGGCACACAGCTAAGACAACGCAGGAGTGGCTTCGGGAGAAGTCTCTGAATGTCATTGAGTGGCCCAGCCAGAGTCCGGACTTGAACCTGATCGAACATCTATGGAGAGACCTGAAAATAGCCGTGCAGCGAAGCTCCCCATCCAACCTGACAGCACTTGAGATGATCTGCAGAGAAGAATGGAAGAAACTCCCCAAATACAGTTGTGTCAAGATTGTAGTGTCATACCCAAGAAGACTCGAGGCTGTAATCGCTGCCAAAGGTGCTTCAACAAAGAACTGAGTAAAGGGTCTGAATACTTATGTAAATGTGATCAGTAAAAAAAATAAAAAATTGCAACAAAAAAATGATTTTGCTTTGTCATTATGGGTTATTGTGTGTAGATTGATGAGGGGTAAAAAATAAAAATAAAAATAATCAATTTTAGAACAAGGTTGTAACGTAAGAAAATTTGGAGAAAGGGGTCTGAATTAGAGGTTGACCGATTATGATTTTTCAACGCCGATACCGATTATTGGAGGAACAAAAAAAGCCGATACCGATTAATCGGCCGATTAAAAAAAAATGCTTTTGTAATAATGACAATTACAACAATACTTAATGAACACTTACTTTAACTTAATATAATACACCAATAAAAATCAATTTAGCCTCAAATAAATAATGAAACATGTTCAATTTGGTTTAAATAATGCAAAAACAAAGTGTTGGAGAAGAAAGTAAAAGTGCAATATGTGCCATTTAAAAAAGCTAACGTTTAAGTTCCTTGCTCAGAACATGAGAACATATAAAAGCTGGTGGTTCCTTTTAACATGAGACTTCAATATTCCAAGGTAAGAGGTTTTAGGTTGTAGTTAATATAGTATTTATAGGACTATTTCTCTCTATACCATTTGTATTCCATATACCTTTGACTATTGGATGTTCTTATAGGCACTTTAGTATTGCCAGTGTAACAGTATAGCTTCCGTCCCTCTCCTCTCTCCTACCTGGGCTCGAACCAGGAACACATTGACAACAGCCACCCTCGAAGCAGCGTTACCCATGCAGAGCAAGGGGAACAACTACTCCAAGTCTCAGAGCGAGTGACGTTTGAAACGCTATTAGCGCGCACCCCGCTAACTAGCTAGCCATTTCACATCGGCTACACCAGCCTAATCTCGGGAGTTGATAGGCTTGAAGTCATAAACAGCGCAATGCTTGAAGCACAGTGAAGACCTGCTGGCAAAACGCACAAAAGTGCTGTTTGAATGAACGCTTACGAGCCTGCTGCTGCCTACCATCGCTCAGTCAGACTGCTCTATCAAATATCAAATCATAGACTTAATTATAACATAACACACAGAAATACGAGTCTTTGGTCATTAATATGGTCGAATCCGGAAACGATCATTTCGAAAACAAGACGTTTATTATTATCGCATATACCCTGACTCTGCGTGCAATGAACGCAAGAGAAGTGACACAATTTCACCTGGTTTGTATTGCCTGCTAACCTGGATTTCTTTTAGCTAAATATGCAGGTTTAAAAATATATACTTCTGTGTATTGATTTTAAGAAAGGCATTGATGTTTATGGTTAGGTACACGTTGGAGCAACGACAGTCCTTTTTCGCGAATGCGCACCGCATCGATTATATACAACGCAGGACACGCTAGATAAACTAGTAATATCATCAACCATGTGTAGTTAACTAGTGATTATGATTGATTGTTTTTTATAAGATAAGTTTAATGCTAGCTAGCAACTTACCTTGGCTTCTTACTGCATTCGCGTAACAGGCAGGCTCCTCGTGGAGTGCAATTAGGCAGGTGTTTAGAGCGTTGGACTAGTTAACTGTAAGGTTGCAAGATTGAATCCCCGAGCTGACAAGGTAAAAATCTGTCGTTCTGCCCCTGAACAAGGCAGTTAACCCACCGTTCCTAGGTTGTCATTGAAAATGAGAACGTGTTCTTAACTGACTTGCCTAGAAAAAAAACGTACAAAAAAATAATAAAAAATCGGTGTCCAAAAATACCGATTTCCGATTGTTATGAAAACTTGAAATCGGCCCTAATTAATCGTCCATTCCGATTAATCGGTCGACCTCTAGTCTGAATACTTTCCAAATGCACTGTATAATATCTTTGTCTGGGTGAGAAGAGGACAAATTATAAAAGAGTGAAGCAGGAAAAATGAGTGAAGAAGGGTAAGAAATGGGAAGAGAGAATGTCATGTCTCACCTGTGGATGAAGTTCTTCCTCTCCAGGTACTCCATGGCGGAGGAGATCTGCGTGGCCATGTAGAGCAGCACCACGGCGTTCACCTCCTCCCTGTTACACTCCCTCAGGTAGTCCAGCAGGTTGCCATGGGTCATGAACTCTGTGATGATGTAGAACGGGGGCTCCCGCGTGCACACGCCTGACAGAGAGAGGGACAACATTAGTTACAGCACTGACAATGGCAGTACAGAGTGGCTTTTCAGGAAGATACATTTATAGGACATCTGTAACTGAAAAGTGTTGTTCCACAGTAACTCACCCAGTAGCTGTACCAGGTTGGGGTGTTTGATCTCCTTCATGACAGCAGCCTCCTTCAGGAACTCCTCCACCTCCATGGTGTCCTCCTGAGTGGGTGAGAACAGGACTAGATGCTCAACCACACACACATCAGGAGAAAATACATTCAAACGGATAGCTACATCTAGACTATAGGCCATCATGACATGTTTCCAACATGGAACTATCTCTAGAAGCTGTCCAATAAGTGTGTTTGCTCAGCAGATGTCTCTATTCTAGCCCTACGTGGTATACTCAGCACGGTTACCAGGCACAGATCACATCATCTGAAACGCCACTCTTATTTTTCAACTGCCTAACTAACATTTCAGCAGCTAACAGACAATATTGTCATTAACTCATTCTGATGGTCCAATCTCACTCCCTGAACTCCAAACAACTCCCAGAGACACGTCCCGTCTCCCTGCGTACCTTGAGGGTCTTGACGGCCACAGTGAGGCTGTACTTCTTCCAGACCCCCTCGTAGACCTCCCCATACTGCCCTCCTCCCAGCTTATGCTTCATGGTGATGTCTGTACGCTCCATCTCCCACTTGTCGTAGTTGGGTGACACGCCGTAGATGGTGGGCTTGTTGCGTTTGGGCGCTGGGTAGTGCAGCGTGGTGATGAGGCCGTCAGCCACCGTGGAGTGGTGGTGCACCAGCTCTGCCAGGGTGTTGAAACGGCTCTCAGACGACACGTACAGCTGGAGAGAGGGATAGGCCATTTTGAGTTTACATTGTATGACTGTTTAGCCAATAACAGTAAGAAGATTCAGAAACACCGGAGTTGTGGTTTTAATTCCAGCTCAAGTTACTTAGACGTTACATAGGTCACTGTAAATTAAAGTGTCTGATAAATTAACATCTTATTATCATATGCGGCAGCAAGTATGAACAATGCTGAAAATAGGATAGATATATTTTCTGTAAAATGAAGCAACTGAACTGGCTGGATAATATGTAGAATAGCAGCAGCACTCTCAAAAAGCATTGAGAGCACTTCCCAACTGGAGACAATCTCTGGTGAGGGATCTTGGTCAAGGCTGACTGCACACAGTCTTTTCCATTGTCCATGTCTTACATAAGACCTCAGTCCCAGATCCTGTTTTCAGTGTGCTATGCATGGCCTGTTCCACTCTGGAAACATTTTATAGTAGTCTGCACATCTTCACAAATTGATTACTTTTTATAGTTTAACAGAATGTAATTGGATATAATGTATGTAGGTATTGACTGAGTAGATAGTGAAAGAAAAACCTGAAGAGAGCAGCATCTGAAGGTCTTGAACAATGAAGAGACTCTCTCACATTTAGCCTAAAGCTCCAGCTTGACCACTTACGTAAGCAGGGCCTGTCTCTCAGGAATAATCATCCCAGCAGGGGATCCATTTCATTAACACAGGAATCTGGGCTGATCAGAATACTGTTAATCACTCAATTTGTGTTGTGTGGGGGTGATATGAGGAGTGTTCCAAAAAGCAGGAAAAGTGAGGTACAGATATTGGGAAAGTCTACATTCCAGACGGCTGAATATAAGCACAGTGGGAGATAGTGGAACTGCAGGGGTTAGGGAGGGTGGGAGATAGGGGGTAGGGAGGTGCGGGAGATTGAATGTCTGTGTGTGCATATATATACACGCTGGTCTGTCCTTATCTGGTGGCTGCTGATCCTCTTGCTCACCTCAGTGAGGAATGCTGGGATGCTGCGGTCAAGAGAGGGGAGAAGACGGCTGGCAGACTGATTATCCTAATGTTCATATAAGGCTTCTTTCTCGGTCTCCTTTCCTCATGACCACTTATAAGGGTTGGTGTAGCACACAAGAAGGGTGTGTCCTAGTCATATACGGCCTCCTTTCCTTCAAGCCCCCGTCTAATTGAGGTAGACAATACGTGAGCTTCTACAATGAAAGATGATAATTATGATCGAGGTGAAAATATACTTGGTTGATACTGCACTATTGGGTACTTATTTTTCCCACTCCCTGCATCTTCCCTGGATTTGGTCCCCAGCATCTTTCTGGTACCTGTTGAGGTCAGTGGTCATGAAGGAGAGGAGAGGCCATTTTAGAGTGTTGGAACGTAGGCCAATCAGCTCCAGACTTGCCATGTCCTCTCTAAATGAGCCTTTCCCAGAGGGGGTAGAATAAGCTGCTCTGTGGAGACCTTCATTAAAGCCCACTGACAGTCAGGCCACTTACAACTGCCTGAGATAATTACTGTTAACCAAAGAGAGAGAGGTAAAACCAGTGGCTGTTTAGGACTTGGGGACATAGTCTGTGGGGCATCATTTCATATAAAGATGTGCTATGGCGATGTGATAGAATAGAGGTAGGATGTTTGTGTGTGTGTACTGTGTATCTTCACCTTCCCGTCGGAGGCTGTGTTGATCCTGTAGTGGTAGACTCGTCCCTCGTAGCGCAGTGAGATAGACCTCTGCCCGGGGCTGCTCTCGCTCTCCCTGACCAGGAAGCTGCCGTTGATGCCCGAGCTGAGCAGGTACTCTGCTGCGTTGCGCGACACAGGCCCATGGTACCAGCTGTGCTTCTCCAGGCTGTTGACCGGGGTGATGTAGTTACTGGGCACCCAGCCCTGGCCGTGGTTGGTCTGCGCCTCGCACCACTCCCCATTATGGTTGTAACCCAAAACTCGCAGCTTCTCTCCTGCACGGGGGACATGCCATTAGGGTGAAAGCAGGGGAAACTACAGGGGAAATCTACAGTGAGACCTTTTCTGAGTATGGTAGGTGGTTTACATAGACACCACGCCAAGTAGGCCTATATCTCAACTGGTTACAGGATAAACTTCACATGTAAAATAGACTTGCTATAGAATGGCTGCTTGCTGTACGTTACTAGTATAGTGACTATGTTCTGTATAAAGGTTCTACATTATACGCAATTGAGGCTACGCTTGCGAGGAGACTGTGCTAACGGTTTTTCCATTGGAATCATAGAAAAACATGAAAGTGTTAGTCTGAGGTGACACTATGCAACTTGCTCACTATTCTGAGACTGAGCCAGGCTGGTCAATCCTTGACTCAGGAATCCACTGTATCAAATACAATGTTTACTCAGATTGCGACACTGTTTTTTTCCCATTGGTCTTGAGGTTAGCTGGGTTGACATCATAGTCTGCCCCCGGTTTTAGACTCAAGTTTACATAGTGGCTCAGCATAAAACTACAATAATACTAGTGTCAATAGCTGTTAATAGACTTATTCCTAAACTAAGATTAAATCTGTGACTGAATAACTTGAAAGAACATTTCCATCCGGAGGCATGAATAACCCAACTCTTTTAATAAGTAGTAAGCTTATCCCCAAAATTATAAATGACATGACCACATAAATTAGATCTGTACCCATGTTTTGTGCTGCTACCATGTTGGGCTGCTGCCATGTGTTGCTACCATGTTGTTGTCATGTTGTGTTGCTACCAGAGGTGTGGAATTGAGTCACAAATATGATGACTTGCAACTCAACTTTGACACCAATGACTCGGGACTTGAGCCTTTTGACTCGACCTGGCTTGATACCCTCCTCAAGCCCAAATACTAAAAATGATGCTATTAAAAAAAGTGCAGCCCATCAACTCTTCATTTAACGGATTATAGTTTGAATCGGACAGCAACCAATCAAATTGTGCCAGCTGAGAAAAAGCTGTGCGTGGCAGTGCAGAGGAACATCAGCGGGTGAATTCAGACGAAGCCCTTGGAAAGATGATAGCCAAAATTATTATTTTCGGATATAAAGTCGACGCTGTATCAACAAAAAGCCGACAGTTATATAATTTACAACTTTGCTAGTGTAGCATGTAGGCTAACATAACGTTAAATCAATGAGCCTCCACACAGTCAGTCAGTGTGGGAACGTAAACATTGCACCCAAGATTGAGCTACAACTGGCTAGGCAGTTGGTAGCCTAAATCCTGCCTGATGTTACTGCTGTTCCTAAAACCATTGACATACATAAGCCTACTGTAACCACACACAGAGAGTATGTGTGTGTGTTAAGGTTGGGCGATTGTGTACAAGCCTACATCGCCGCATAGTGATCCTCGATAGTGGGATTGGGGGGGGGGGGGTCTTTCTCATGGCTACCCATGTATTTCCATGGAAATAATGTTTATTTGGAAAGTAATAAATATATAGATATTTTTAAAAGCATTCATGATTTGCGTAAATGTAATATATTAACTATTACTCATGTTAAAAATATGAAATGGTATTACATTTGGTGACGAGCACATTATGACGTGTTCAGGACTCGAAACTCAAAGTTTAGGACTTGACTTGGACTTAACTGTCTTGACTTGGACTTGCCTGTCTTGACTTGGGACTTGTAAAACAATGACTTGGTCCCACCTCTGGTTGCTACCATGCTGTGTTGTCATGTGTTGCTGCCATGATATGTTGCTGTCTTAGGTCTCTCTTTACGTAGTGTTGTCTTGTCGTGATGTGTTTTGTCCTATATTATATATATATTTTTTTTTTTATCCCAACCCCCATCCCCACAGGAGGCCTTTTGCCTTTTGGTAGGCCACCATTGTAAATAACAATTGGTTCTTAACTGACTTGCGTAGTTAAATAAAGGTTAAATAAAAAATACCTTATTTCATATATTACATAAAAAAATGTGGATCTGTATTTCCTGGTCCTTTAAAGTGAATCTCTACATCCCATCCTCCATCACACTCTCTCCTGCAACTGCTACCATTGTTTTCTAGCTGCTCCATTGGAAAGAACTCGCGTGTGAGCGGACAGCCAGGAAGTGAGCGCCACAGGGAGAGATAGGGAACGGGACGCAAGTATGTGGATTTCCAGTCAGATATGTCACCCTCGAAACCCTCCCCATCCCCTGGGAGGACTCTGTACTCATCTCAGCACAGTCACAAGTTTAAGGAAAAGAAAAACACTCATGCTCACGCATACTGTCTGTCCTGTTTAACTGCTGCTGCTGAGGGCCGTATTGCACATTGACCCCATGACCAGTGACTGAGGCACATCCCTGACCACAATATGCCCAGAGGGAGTATTTTCACAAAGCCTGATGCTCTCTGGGCACAGAAACGGTTTTCTGACAGCTGTCTGGATGGAAAATGAATGTGTTCTCACAGAGACCGACTCACGGCGCAGAGCTGGGGGCTGTTCTATTTCACGTCACGTCATAGTAGTGAAACTCAATTCCTGAATTGACAAGAATTTTTAAATATTGATCCCAACTCCCACCGAGAGAATCTCTCGTCTCCCCACATACACACACCATTTTCTTACCTTTAGTTATGCTGAGAGTGTTGTCCCCACTGGCCACAAAGTCATAAAGAGCAACAAACAAGTTGGGGTCATTCTCGCTGGGTCCGGCCAAAAGATTTTCTTTGGAGTTCCAGCGGGCCGCTTCGGTCAGACCTTGGGGCTCAAAGTCTGGTCTCTGGAGAGCTTCTGGAACACATAAGACAGGTCCAACATTAGAACATGTCTTTATCTATTAAACAAGTGGACTTTGGGAGAAAGAGAGAGATCTGGAGTGAGTTGATCAGATCCGTGTTAAATAAACCAACAACTAATCAGGTAAATAGCCTTCCTATCACCTTGTCATAGAAACACAGCCTGGGTTCCAGTCTGTTTAGCTTTCATTCCACACCTGGTCATGCATAATGTCAAATCCATCAGGAGTTGGCAAGAGAGCAGAAACAGACTTGCACCCATCTAATACAAACAGAGAAAGCAGAAAAAGCAATGTCACTGTGTTGGCATTTCAGAACAGGTATTGTCACTGCTTCAGTCTATTCCATGGACACACACAGACACAAACACATTCACACCTGTATGCGTTCTGTGTATTTAAAAAAATATATACTCCAGAGAACCTCCCCACGTCACATCGAAGGAACATTTCCCCGAAAAAGGTTTCATGGTTGCACCATTGTCCTGGACTGCACAGCTACTGTGATTTGACTATGGTATTAAAGGCAGCAATATTAACTGAGTTCTTTAATAAAGTCCAATAACATAGTCCATCTCTCCCCCACCTGTGCGTTTCATTTCCTGGAGTTCCAGACTTTCCTTTCAATTTCAAGACTTTGCTTTCAATAACAAGACTCTCCAATAAGAGTTGGCCCATCATAATTTTGTAGTGAGAAGGGAAATTCGAGCTGCGTTAAGCTTCCAATTTGGACTGGAATAACACCGTAAGAGATTATCGACACTTCAGCCACAGATTACGCTCATACTCAAATAATGGGACTCAGAGGGCTTTGGATGCTACGTCAAGGTCACCAGAACTGGAATGAGTTGCAGAGAGGGGAGGTGGAAATATTGAGAAGGAAAGAGAAAGAGATAGAAGAGGGAATTTTTACTGAGCCCCGGCTGGCCCACAAAGTGACTTCATTTTGTGGCCAGCTCCGCTGTCAGCACACATCCAGCACCTTGCATCTCACACAACACATGTCCTCAGCTCGGACACTAGGACCAGAGAGAAGCATTTGATCAGCTACTGAGGCCACAGAGATACCCGAGAGAAAGGACAAAAGCTATGGGTAGTATGCCAACCTACTAAGTTCATGCAAAAATATTCAGTTCAAGAGAAAGACATGCTGTGATATATTGAACACTGGCAGAGCACGGATCCTTGATTGTTATGATTTTTATCTCAAATCAAATTGTATTTGTCACATGTGCCGAATACAACAGGTGTAGACCTTACAGTGAAATGCTTACTTACAAGCCCTTAACCAACAATGCAGCTAAGAAAAATAAGTGTTAAGTAAAAAAGAAAAGTAACAAATAATTAAAGAGCAGCAGTAAAATAACAGTAGTGGGGCTATATACAGGGGGTAGCAGTTAGTGGAGGTAATTGAGGTAATATGTACATGTAGGTAGACTTAAAGTGAATAAGCATAGATAATAAACAAAGAATAGCATAAAAGAGAGGGGGAGGTGCAATGCCAATAGTCTGGGTAGCCATTTGATTAGCTGTTCAGGAGTCTTATGGCTTGGGGTTAGAAGCTGATAAGAAGTCTTTTGGACCTAGACTTGGCGCTCCGGGACCGCGTGCTGTGCGGTAGCAGAGAGAACAGTCTATGACTTGGGTGGCTGGAGTCTGACAATTTGTAGGGCCTTCCTCTGACACTGCCTGGTATAGAGGTCCTTGATGGTAGGAAGCTTGGCCCCAGTGATGTACCACCTTGCAGTTGGAGGCTGAGCAGTTGCCATACCAGGCAGTGATGCAACCAGTCAGGATGCTCTCGATGGTGCAGCTGTACAACCTTTTGAGGATCTGAGGACCCATGCCAAATCTTTTCAGTCTCCTGAGGGGGAATAGGCTTTGTCGTGCCCTCTTCACAAGTGTCTTGGTGTGTTTGGACCATGATAGTTTGTTGCTGATGTGGACACCAAGGAACTTGAAGCTCTCAACCTGCTCTACTACAGCCCCGTCGATGAGAATAGGGGCGTGCTCGGTCCTCCTTTTCCTGTAGTCCACAATCATCTCCTTTGTCTTGATCACTTTGAGGGAGAGGTTGTTGTCCTGGCACCACACGGCCAGGTCTCTGACCTCCTCCCTGTAGGCGGTCTCATCGTTGTCTGTGATCAGGCCTACCACTGTTGTGTCATCGGCAAACTTAAATGGTGGTGTTGGAGTCGTGCCTGGCCATGCAGTCATGAGTGAACAGGGAGTACAGAAGGGGACTGACTACACACCCTTGAGGGGCCCCCGTGTTGAGGATCAGCGTGGCAGATGTGTTGTTACCTACCCTTACCACCTGGGGGCGGCCCGTCAGGAAGTCCAGGATCCAGTTGTAGAGGGAGGTGTTTAGTCCCAGGGTCCTTAGCTTAGTGATAAGCTTTGTGGGCACTACGGTGTTGAACGCTGAGCTGAAGTCAATGAATAACATTCTCACATAGGTATTCCTTTTGTCCAAGTGGGAAAGGGCAGTGTGGAGAGCAATAGAGATTGCAACATCTGTGATCTGTTGGAGCAGTATGCAAATTGGAGTGGGTCTAGGGCTTCTGGGATAATGGTGTTGATGTGAGCCATGACCAGCCTTTCAAAGAACATTCATGGCTACAGACGTGAGTGCTGCGGGTCAGTAGTCATTTAGGCAGGATACCTTAGTGTTCTTGGGCACAGGGACTATGGTGGTCATGTTGAAACATGTTGGTATTACAGACTCAGTCAAGGACTGGTTGAAAATGTCAGTGAAGACACTTGCCAGTTGGTCAGCGCATGCTCGGAGTACACGTTCTGGTAATCCGTCTGGCCTTGCGGCCTTGTGAATGTTGACCTGTTTAAAAGGTCTTACTCACGTCGGCTACGGAGAGCGTGGTCACACTGTCCTCTGGAACAGCTGATGCTCTCATATGCATGTTTCAGTGTTACTTGCCTCAAAGCGATCATAAGTAATTTAGCTTGTCTGGTAGGCTCCTGTCACTGGGCAGCTCGCAGCTGTGCTTCCCTTTGTAGTCTGTGATAGTTTGCAAGCCCTGCCACATCCGACGAGCGTCGGAGCCAGTGTAGTATGATTCAATCTTAGTCCTGTATTGATGCTTTGCCTGATTGATGGTACATCGGAGGACATAGCGGGATTTCTTATAAGCTTCCGGGTTAGAGTCTCGCTCCTTGAAAGCGGCAGCTCTACCCTTTAGCTCAGTGCGGATGTTGCCGGTAATCCATGGCTTCTGGTTGGGGTATGTAGGTAGTCACTGTGGGGGGGGACATCATCGGTGGACTTATTGGTGAAGCCAGTGACCGATGTGGTGTACTCCTCAATCCCATCGAAGAATCCCGGAACATATTCCAGTCTGTGCTAGCAAAACAATCCTGTAGCTTAGCATCTGCTCCATTTGACCACTTTTTTATTGACCGAGTCACTGGTGCTTCTTGTTATTTTTCTTTGCTTATAAGCAGTAATCAGGTGGCTAGAATTATGGTCAGATTTGCCAAATGGAGGGCGAGGGAGAGCTTTGTACGCATCTCTGTGTGTGGAGTAAAGGTGGTAGAAATGAGGTAAAAACGGATATAAGTTTCCCTCCATGAAAGTGAGTGTTTCCCTGTTTGCTTATGACCGTATACAGCTCATTGAGTCCAGTCTTAGTGCCAGCATCGGTTTGTGGTGGTAAATAGACGGCTACGAAGAATATAGATTAAAACTAGTGTGGTCTACAGCTTATCATAAGATACTCTACCTTAGGCGAGCAAAACCTTGAGACTTCTTTAGATTGTGCACCAGCTGTTTACAAATATACATAGACCTCTATCCCTTGTCTTACCAGAGGCTGATGTTCTATCCTGCCGAAAAAGCGTAAAACCTGCCAGCTGTATGTTAATCATGTCGTCGTTCAGCCACAACTCGGTGAAACATAAGATATTACAGTTTTTAATATCCCGTTGGTAGGATATATGTGCTCGTAGTTCGTCTATTTTATTATCCAATGATTGTACGTTGGCTAATTGGACCGATGGTAAAGGAAGATTACCCACTTGCCGTCGGATCCTCAAAAAGGCACCCAGACCTACATCCCCAATATCTCTGTCTCTTTCACCTGCGAATGGCGGGGATTTGGGCCTTGTCGGGTGTCTGGAATAAATCCTTCGCGTCCGACTCGTTAAAGAATCTTCGTCCAGTACAAGGTGAGTAATCGCTGTCCTGATAACCAGAAGCTCTTTTCGGTCATAAGAGACGGTGGCAGAAACATTATGTACAAAATAAGTTACAAATTACGCGAAAACACACAATAGCACAATTGGTTAGGGGATCGTAAAAAGACAGCCATCTCCTCCGATGCCATCACATTTGTATCTTATGTCAAACCAACACCTTTTGTGTAGGTGAGAAGTATTCGGTTGTTAACTTTACTAGGGTAGGGGGCAGCATTGGGAATTTTGGATGAAAAGCATGCCCAAATTAAACTGCCTGCTACTCGGCCATAAAAGCTAGAATGTGCATATAATTAGTAGATTTGGATAGAAAACACTCTGAAGTTTCTAAAACTGTTTGAATGATGTCTGTGAGTATAACAGAACTCATATGGCAGGCAAAAACCTGAGAAAAAATCCAACCAGGAAGTGGGAAATCTGAGGTTTGTAGTTTTTCAACTCTTTGCCTATCGAATACACAGTATCTATGGGGTCATATTGCACTTCCTAAGGCTTCCACTAGATGTCAACAGTCTTTATAACCTTGTTTGAGGCTTCTACTGTGAAGTGGGGGCGAATGAGAGGGGATTGAGTCAGAGGTCTGCCAGAGAGCCACGAGCTGGCCATGCGCGTTCGTGTGATAATTAGCTTGCGTTCCATTGCAATTCTAGAGACAAAGGAATTCTCCGGTTGGAACATTATTGAAGAATTATGTTAAAAACATCCTAAAGATTGATTCTATACATCGTATGACATGTTTCTACGGACTGTAACGGAACTTTTTGACTTTCGTTTGCATCTAGTGATCGCGCCTCGTAAATTTTGATTACGCGCAAACAAAAATGAGTTTTCTTTTTTCATTATCGAACAAAACAAAATTTATTGTGGAACTGGGATTCCTGTGAGTGCATTCTGATGAAGATCAAAGGTAAGTGAATATTTATAATGCTATTTCTGACTTCTGTTGACTACACAACATGGCGGATATCTGTTTGGGTTGTGTTGGTCTCTGAGCGCTGTACTCAGATTATTGCATGGTGTGCTTTTTCCGTAAAGTAAAAAAAAAAAATCTGTCACAGCGGTTGCATTAAGGAGAAGTGGATCTAAAATTCCATGAATAACAGCTGTATCAGTTGTTTATTATGAGTATTTCTGTAAATTGATGTGGCTCTCTGCAAAATCACCGGATGTTTTGGAACTACTGAACATAACCCGCCAATGTAAACTGAGATTTTTGGATATAAACATGAACTTTACCGAACAAAACATACATGTATTGTGTAACATGAAGTCCTATGAATGTCATCTGATGAAGATCATCAACGGTAAGTGATTACTTTTATCTCCATTTCTGCTTTTTGTGACTCCTCTCTTTGGCTGGGAAAATGGCTGTGTTTTTCTGTGACTTGGCTCTGACCTAACATAATTGTTTGGTGTGCTTTCGTCGTAAAGCCTTTTTGAAATCGAACACTGTGGCTGGATTTACAACAAGTGTATCTTTAAAATGGTGTAAAATACTTGTATGTTTGAGGAATTGTAATTATGGGATTTCTGTTGTTTTGAATATGGCGCCCTGCAGTTTCACTGGCTGTTGACGAGGTGGGACGCGTCCCACATACCCTAGTGAGGTTAACTGAGCCCTACCAGAGTTATCTAGTGAAATGCAGAGGGAAGCTATTTGGTGATCTACTGTGGACCCACATTACATGATGAGATCCACTGAGGGAGAATTATTTTATTTAAAAAAAAAATGGATCCTTTATTTAACTAGGCAAGTCAGTTAAGAACAAATTCTGATTTACAATGACGTTCTACACCGGCCAAACCCAGACGACACTGGGCCAATTGTGCGCTGCCCTATGGGACTCCCAATCACGGCACGTTGTGATACAGCCTGGATTCGAACCAGGGTGTCTGTAGTGCCTTAGACCACTGCGCCACTCGGGAGCCCCCCGAGAAAGATGGGATAAATCCATGGTCACCACACACAGCTGACAGGCTGGGCTCTAACTGGGCGCATGACAGATTAGGGATGTGCATGATTAACATTCCTGGTGAGTGTGAGATAAGAGCAGAGAGGCATCGGAACACTTTCTGCTCCCCAGCACTACACTGGAAGAGCAGGAATATTCAACTGTGGGTTCACACATTATTGTTATTATTCTTTTTTTTACAGTTAACACATTTTGAATAACATACCTAGAGTAGAGAAAAGGTTTATCTTATTTCTAATGGATGTTAACATTATTTCTCAACTCCTAATATCGAGCTAATTGCACTCACTGGAGTATCTAACATAGGGTTTGAAAAAGTACCCGCAAATAGGCTACCAGTGTGGCAAGTGCCGCTGGCTGCTAGTAAGCTTTCTTAACTTTATTTACATCAGCTAATAGTGCTGAGCGATTAACAGTAATTCTGTTTTTTGGGGGTTATTAAATTACTAATTGACCGACATCGGTCCAATTACTTGAATTCCATTTAGATCTGTTTTTTTGTGCACCCAACATTTACTTGTCTCTAGAGAGAACTCAAATCATTCACGAAAGAAATCAAGTCAAGAACTATGTGGGAAGCTGGGCTGAAGGGAGTTGTAGTTTTCAGTAAGCAAATATTCACTCTAGTTAAGCACAGACACGTTAACTACAATGATCATAATCCATTATGCCAGTTTTTTCTCTTCAGAAAGGAAGAGGTGAAACGAGAAGTTTCACTCTTTTCAAACTGTTAAATGGACATGATTTGGAAAGGCACACATCTGTCTATATAAAAGTCCCACAGTTGACACAGTGCATGTCTGAGCAAAAACCAAGTCATGAGGTTGAAGGAATTGTCCGTAGAGTTCTGAGACAGGATTGTGTGGAGGTACAGAACTGGGGAAGGGTTACAAAACCTTTCTGCAGCAAGAACACAGTGGCCTCCATCATTCTTAAATGGAAGAAGTTTGGAACCACCACAACTCTTCCTACAGCTGGCCGCCCGGCCAAACTGAGCAGGGAGGGAGGTGACCAAGACCCAGATGGTGTCACTGACAGAGCTCCAGAGTTCCTCTGTGTAGATGGGAGAACCTTCCAAAAGGGCAACAATCTCTGCAGCACTCCATCAACCAGGCCTTTATGGTAGAGCGGCCAGACGGAAGCCACTCCTCAGTAAATAGCTCAAGGCCTCAGACCATGAGAACCAAGATTCTCTGCTCTGATGAAACCAAGATTGAACTCTTTGGCCTTAATGCCAAGCGTCATGACTGGAGGAAACCTGGCATCCTCCCTACAGTGAAGCATGGTGGTGGCAGCATCATGCTGTGGGGATGTTTTTCAGCGGCAGGGACTGGGAGACTAATCAGGATCAAGGGAAAGATGAACGGAGCAAAGTACAGAGATTCTTGATGAAAACCTGCTCCAGAAAGCTCAGGACCTCAGACTGGGTGAAGGTTCACCTTCCAAGATGACAACGACCCTAAGCACACAACCAATGCAACGCAGGAGTTGCTTCGGGAGAAGTCTCTGAATGTCCTTGAGTGGCCCAAGCCAGAGCCCGGACTTGAACCCTATCGAACATCTCTGGAGAGACCTGAAAATAGCGGTGCAGTGACGCTCCCCATCCAACCTGACAGCGCTTGAGAGGATCTGCAGAGAACGGGAGAAACTCCAAAAATACAGGTGTGCCAAGCTTGTAGCTTCATACCCAAGATTCAAGTCTGTAATCAATGCCAAAGGTGCTTCAAACAAGTACTGAATAAAGGGTCTGAATACTTATGTAAATGTGATATTTTCACTTTTTTTTTAATATAAATTAGCAAAAATCTCAAAAATCCTGTCTTTGTCATTATGGGGTATTGTGTGTAGATTGATGAGGGAGGCACAAAAACAATGTATTCAACTTTAGAATAAGGCTGTAAAGTAACGAAATGAAAAAAGTCAAGGGGTCAGAATACTTTGATTGCACTGTAAATGGCCATGAATATTTGAAATGTTTTGACTTGTCCCCAAATTAATATAGTTGATTCAGAGTTCGTTTTGATATTACAACCTGGGTGTCCTGATCGTGTCTGGTGTGGATGGACAAAATCAACATGCGCGTGATGGCGGTCTAGTCAGCATGTACAGTGGCTTGCGAAAGTATTCACCCCCCTTGGCATTTTTCCTATTTTGTTGCCTTACAATCTGGAATAAAAATAGATTTTTTGGCGGGTTTGTATCATTTGAGTTACACAACATGCCACTTTGAAGATGCAAAATATTTGTATTATTGTTAAACAAGCAAGAAATAAGACAAAAAAACTGAAAACTTGAGCGTGCATAACTACCACCTTTTGTAGCAATTACAGCTGCAAGTCTCTTGGGGTATGTCTCGATAAGCTTGGCACATCTAGCCACTGGGATTTTTGCCCATTCTTCAAGGCAAAACTGTTCCAGTTCCTTCAAGTTGGATGGGTTCTGCTGGTGTACAGCAATCTTTAAGTCATACCACAGATTCTCAATTAGATTGAAGCCTGGGCTTTCACTAGGCCAGTCCGAGACATTTAAATGTTTCCCTTTAAACCACTCGAGTGTTGCTTTAGCAGTATGCTTAGGGTCATTGTCCTGCTGGAAGGTGAACCTCCGTCAACGTCTCAAATCTCTGGAAGACTGAAACAGGTTTCCCTTAAAAATGTCCTTGTATTTAGCGCCATCCATCATTCCTTCAATTCTGACCAGTTTCCCAGTCCCTACCTATGAAAAACATTCCCACAGCATGATGCTGCCACCACCATGCTTCACTGTAGGGATGGTATTCTCGGGGTGATGAGAAGGCTGTTGGGTTTGCGCCAGACATAGTGTTTTCCTTGATGGCCAAAAAGATCAATTTTAGTCTCATGTGACCACAGTACCTTCTTACATATGTTTGGGGAGTCTCCCACATGCCTTTTGGCGAACACCAAATGTGTTTGCTTATTTTTTTCTTAAGCAATGGCTTTCTTCTGCCCGCCACTCTGTAAAGCTCAGGTCTGTGGAGTGTATGGCTTAAAGTGGTCCTATGGACAGATACTCCAATCTCCGCTGTGGAGCTCCTTCAGGGTTATCTTTGGTCTCTTTGTTGCATCTCTGATTAATGCCCCCCTTGCCTGTTCCATGAGTTTTGGTGGGCAACCCTCACTTGGCAGTTTGGTCGTGGTGCCATATTCTTTAAAAAACTTAACGGATTTAACGGTGCTCTGTGGGATGTTCAAAGTTTTGGATATTTTTTTATAACCCAACCCTGGTCTGTACTTCTCCACAACTTTGTCCATGTGACACTTAAATAAAGTCCACCTGTGTGCAATCTAACTAATTATGTGACTTCTGAAGGCAATTGGTTGCACCAGATCTAATTTAGGGGCTTCATAACAAAGGGGGTGAATACATATGCACGCACTACTTTTCTGTTTTTGATTTTTTAAAGAATTTATTTAAACAAGTATTTTTTTTCATTTCAATTCACCAATTTTGACTATTTTGTGTATGTTCATTACATTAAATGCAAATAAAAATCCATCCAAATTACAGGTTGTAATGCAACAAAAAAGGAAAAACGCCAAGGGGGATGAATACTTTTGCAAGGTACTGTAATAGGCTAAGTTAGAGTTTACACTTCCTATTCCAATTATGTGGGGAGTAGGCTTGGGCGGTGTACCGTATACCCGGGTATTTGGAAATAGCCATGGGATGGTTTTTCAATACCGTCAAAACTGTGTCTTTGAAGTTTTTCTATAAACTTTTATATTTGTAGCTACTTAAGTAAATACCTGCAATCAACTTGTGCAATACGTTAGGAGATAAAGAATGCGTTCTTCATTTTACCCGTCAAAATGTTTCATTATGAAGCTTACCGGTAGTCCCCAGTCATGTGGTGTTTATTTACAAGCACACAACGACGAGAGACCGGAGCCTTGTGAGTCACTCACTGTTGTGCAGCACGCGCTAGTTACAGTATGGAATTCACAACTAAAATGTTGCCAGCTAAATATCTTTTAAACTATAACTATTAAGGTAAATGCACAACTGCAGTTTATTTTCTAATTTAGTAGTTAGTTAGCTATTTAGCTAAGGGGTTATCTTCTTCCAAAATCAAGCTTTGTTTGGTAACAGCAAAAAATCCCCTCGTGTATCAAGAGCATTGCTATCTAATATTTGTTTTGTGTTTGCAATAAAAAAATGTAGGTACTTGTATTTATTTATGAGCTGGGATGTCTGTTCTGAAAATACAGTAATTTAGGTTGGAGACTCTAAAAACGTTGCACTGCGCTCATTAGCATTAGTTAGCATTCTCCGTGGGATTTTACATGTACTTGTTAGCATTGCTAACCTTCGGTTTACAGAGGCTGTGGGGTTAGAAAATAGCGCCCTTTGTGTTCAGTGTGAAGGTATGGCAATCTGGACACCCTTGAAGCCTAGTAGGGAGGTCAAAATAATGGAAAACTTTCAACCAAATCTATTTATTTGGCACGGAGAATGTTTATTACTTCTCCTTTCCATTATCATTCACCTGATAAGACAGCAACATTTTTGCTAACGTATGATGGGGTCCCTGGGTCACTGGTTTGCCTGGGAGGGGGTCCCTGGGCAGGAAAAAGGTGAAGACAGCAACACAATTAGACCCAACCAAATCATGAGAAAACAAAAAGATAATTAATTACTTGACACATTGGAAAGAATTAACAAAAACAAAGAGCAAACTAGAATGCTATTTGGCCCTAAACAGAGAGTACACAGTGGCAGAATACCTGACCACTGTGACTGACCCAAACTTAATGAAAGCTTTGACTATGTAGACTCAGTGAACATAGCCTTGCTATTGAGAGCCAGGTCTGCCTATGTGCACACTGCCCACAAAATTAGGTGGAAACTGAGCTGCACTTCCTAACCTCCTGTCAAATGTATGACCATATTAGAGACACATATTTCCCTCAGATTACAGATCCACATAGAATTCGAAAACACCACAGTGTGCCATCACAGCAGCAATATTTGTGACCTGTTGCCACGAGAAAAGGGCAATCAGTGAAGAACAAACACCATTGTAAATACAACCTATATTTATGTTTATTTATTTTCCCTTTTGTACTTTAACCATTTGTACATCGTTACAACACTGTATATATACATAATATGACATTTGTAATGTCTTTATTCTTTTGGAACTTCTGTGAGTGTAATGTTGACTGTTTATTTTTATTGTTTATTTCACTTTTGTATATTATCTACTTCACGTGCTTTGCATGTTTCCCATGCCAATAAAGTCCCTTGAATTGAAGACCCTTGTGGTAGAGCGGTGTCCTGTTAGCAGCGGAGTGTGATTGCAGAGCAAAACTTCACCATTCAGACAATGAGCAGAAAAGAAGGTCTCTCAATCTATAATCATTCTGAACATTTGAGAATGACCCAAACCAAAAATCTCAAAACAGAACCTGTATCTTTTGAACTATAGACTTCAAGTGCAAGAGTGAGCACGAGGAATGACAGCTTGATTTCTTAGTGAGCGACTGAAAACAATTGAACTCCAAGGCTATGATTCAATCCGCAAAAGATAAACGCTTAGATTTTTGTAGAATGAATATGGGCAGGCGGGGGTTGTCGGGTGAGGAAATAAGACATATGGAGGGAGATACATATGAGTGTAGTGGATGAGAAATGAGAGGAAGAGGGTGGAGGAGGGGATAGACTGGTCATAAGTGTGTGGGCACTAACAGCCCACCCCGCCTACACATGTCCATTTTACTAACCTCAAATACCTCTGCTCTTAGTGAGGAGTGACAGCAGACTGAGACATACTGCATGACATGGCAGCATACTGAGAGAGAGCAAGAGGGAGAGAGAGAAATGGAAGAAGACTTAAAATGAGGCAAGGAAGAAAGGAAAAAGAGAAACAGCAGTTGCTAGTGGAGAGGCTGGGATTACAGCATATCCTGGCTGGAGATAATCCATCCAGCAGTGATTAAATGTGTGGAACTCTTGACAGCTATGACAGAGTTGGTATGAACAACAGGGATTAATTAAAACTAACCACAAACACACTGACAGAACAGGGGATACATAGATTGGCCAAGTGGAGTTCATCACTACCTCCTTGACCTCTGAGATCAAAACATAGTGACTAGGGCCATAAGAATCCAAACAACAGTCAAGTTACATGACGTAAAACCAAGCCACTTGAGGCGAAGTCGGAGGGAGGGAAAAGAACTCACGCTTGAGCGATTCTGTTGCATCACCTCGCTGTCGACGCCTGTGATGGGTGACAAAGAGCTTGACGCTGGATCAAGCCTGAGATCTGGAGGTCTAACCACTGTTTAAAGATCCTATCTGGATCTGGTGCCCACTGTAGACTAGTTCGTCCCCCAGCTCTACTGTGATTTGGTCAAACATTGGTACACTAGACATGAGGGTGAGTGAACCTGCCACACAGAGAGGTGTAAAATGCTAGGCTTTATTGACTGCAGAAGAATTTGCCACACAAGGCTATGAGTAATGTAAACAGAAAGAAGGTTAAATTAGGGGCTAGCTAACTTATTGCAAATTCAATAAGTGGATATCCCTTGCTCATTCTTTTCCAGAAATACAGAAAACTTAATTCCAAATTAGACTGTTCTTTCATTTTTGGTCTGTGTGTGTGTGTATGTAACCACACCTATATGAAAATGTGCGTTTAAAAAGTTATTGATCAACATCTACTTTGCTGGAAAGTGTCCAGGACTACAGTATATTGTCTATTAAATCATTTCGTTGCGCAATCCTTAGCACATGGTGCATTTCACAGTCTTCCATTACAAATCAATTAGACTGTTGAAACGCAACGTACCCCGGATTTCCTCAAATTCCATTCATCTTTGATTCAGGCTAATCTATTTAGCGCATCTTTGTTTAAAGTAAGGCCGAGTGTAGGCTTAGAAAATAATTACAATATGGCCTATAAGTCTTAAACCTCTATAACTCAGTTCAACTTTTCTTTGCACTCAACGTAGAAAAACAATAAACAAGATGCAAATCTTAGCAAAGAGTGAAAAGGAAAGCGTAGATTTAGATTAAACCCTCATAAACTAAAGTAAAAACGAGCCCAGCCTGGAGTCAGATTTCCTTTTATTCTCTCATCCCTCTTTTCCCCCTTCTATTCTCTGCAGCAAGCCAGTATCTGGCTTCCCTCTCCTGATGCTCTCCCCATCCGCTTTCCAGAGGAACGACAGAGGCCTCACACTGAGATAGAGCGAGAAGATGCGCCACATTCTCTCCCCCTTCCCAGCGCAACTAACTCCCCTACAGTGTCCTCTCCTTCTCTGACCATCTTTGTCTTTCTCTAAGAATCAATCCCAAACCAACCCCCTACTGCTGTTCCTCAAATTCTTACCTTCCAAATAGCAGCTGGAGGAGGACGAGAGGCCTTTCTTAGATTTACACCCCACCAATGTCAGGCAAATCTCCAACATTTTCATTTGCTTTCTTTCGCTTCCACTTGAAAAATCCTGTTTGTTTATCAGCCCAGTATCCCTTATGTTTCCTTTTGCCGGGAGATCAACAGAAAGATATTCCGCAGGTCTGTCATGAAAAGACAAAGAACAAAAAAAATAACAAGGAATTCTGCTTTACTCCTCTCAGAATCTTTGGCTGTTGTGACCCCCTTTTCTCTCCTCTATTCCACCAAACAAAAGCGAACTCTGTGCTGCCCGCAAAGTCTACAAACTTTGTAGTCCAAGCGGCTCCATCTTATTTTCTCTCTGGCTTGGTTAGCTCCATTCCGGAGGAGGCAGAAGCGACCCAAAAGTGCGCCCGTTCTGGCCAAAAGCTGGCTGGACATGCGGATATGTCAGTTGAGCGTGCAGTAGGGCAGTTCGGATGGTGCCATTCTCTCGCCTGTGCGCGTGTGCGTGAGCTTATGTGTGTGTGTCCCCGTTAGCATGAGAAGCACAGGGACTCGTGCTACAGGCTGACAACAAAGGGCCTCTTTCAGGCTCTGCTTGCTGCACTGAATGACATCAGATGGCTGGCCCTCCCACAACACACAAGAGAGCAAGAACTACTATACACACACACACACACACAAAGAGGAACGCAAACAGAAACAGTATGCAAAAAAACATCCAAAGGAGAAAGATGAAACCTCTGTTGACAACCAAACTTGAAGTTACAACTGTGAAAGATCCAGTCTGAGATGTTTCTCTTTGTCCTTCTGTTGGAGAGTCACAAGACACTTTTTCAAAAAAACCTTCTCCAACATTTCAAACCCCCACCCCCTTCTCCTTCTCTCCCTCCGTTTCCCCCTTTCTCTTACTCAGAAATGAAATGCTTACAGGTTAAAGAACAGGGTCTGGAAGCCGCCTGGTTTTTTAAAAGCACAATAGCTTGAGCTCGGAGTAGGGAGCTATTCTGCAATCAGATAACAGAGAAAAGTATGCTATCCCCCTGAGCCCCCCCTTAACTTTTTACACTGCTCAAATAAGATTAAATTTCCCCGGGCTGGTTCAACTGGAGGTGAACTGCGATAATTGTGAAATCTAATATCTCAACTGATCAAAAAAATACTTTAATCTAAAAAGAAACATGCAGGGCCATGTGCTTCTAGGGAGTGAATGTTTGGCCGTTTCTGTGATGAACAAAGAATCATTGGCATTAGTCAGGCACTCTTGCGACATGTCTTTCTCTAGCTCCGTCTTCCCTCAGCTGTCTTTTTAGAGTGGCCATACTGAACTCAAGGATTGGTTGTGTCATTCTTCAGCATCTTATGCCATGAAATGTTATCAACAAGAGTCACTAGAATGAATAGACTATAAAACAGGTCTGCCCACGTGGTCTCTCCAAAACCAGAACATTGACAATAAAAGGTGCAGAGGTAATTGTGGGCAAATTAAGAGTTACCGCTATAGAAAGAAGGCAATGTTAAATATAGGTATTCTTTGGATACATTTCTGACTTCAGTCAAGAGCAGTATCCCTCAAAACCGCTGATTCACTTTCCTTGCCTTTAAGCAGACGCTACATTCGAGTGTGTGTAATACCACTTCAGCGGGTGACTCCAGACTGGCTGGAACCTTAGATCCACAGCCCAGAAGCACGCTAGCTGGCTAACACGCTCACTGAAATTTCCAAATCATAAGGAAAAGGAGGAAAATTCACTGAATATAGGCCAGGAGTCTGTTGCTGTAGTCAATCCCATCTATAAAAAGATGAGAGTCAGTGGTATAGAAGGTGAAAACATGCCACCAAGGAAGACAATTGTAACAATGTTACTATTGTTATTGACTGTACTTTTGTTTATCCCATGTGTACCTCAGCGTTGTTGTTTTTTGTCACACTGCTTTGCTTTATCTTGGCCAGGTTGCAGTTGTAAATGAAAACTTATTCTCAATTGGCCTACCTGGTTAAATAAAGGTGAAATAAAAAATAAAAAAAATAAAAAAATAATTCTCCAATAATAATTTCAGGCCTTACAATTGAAGTCGGAGGTTTACATACACTTAGGTTGGAGTCATTAAAACTCGTTATTTAACCACTACACAAATTTCTTGTTAACTTCTCTAGGATAGGGGGCAGCATTTTCACGTTTGGATTAAAAGCATACCCAAATTCAACTGCCAGCTACTCATCCCCAGAAGATAAGATATGCATATTAGTAGATTTGGATAGACAACACTCTGAAGTTTCTAAAACTGTTTGAATCATGTCTGTGAGTATAACAGAACTTATTTAGCAGGCGAAACCCCGAGGACAAACCATTCAGATAAAAAAAATTGGGGGGGTCACTCTTTTCAATGAGTTTTCATTGGGAAACCAGATTTCTAATCGACCTGCTTGCAGTTCCTACCGCTTCCACTGGATGTCAACAGTCTTGAGGAATTGGTTGAGGTTATTCCTTTGTGTAATGAAGAAGTACGGCCATCTTGAATGAGAGTCACATTAAGTGTCCTGTTAGATAGAAGCGCGTGAGCAGAAAGCTGGCTATAGTTGGTTTTAATCCTGTATTGAACACAGATCATCCAGTCTTCAATTTTATCGTTTATAAACGTTAAAAAAATACCTAAAGTTGTATTACAAAAGTAGTTTGAAATTTTTTGGCAAAGTTTACAGGTAACCTTTGAGATATTTTGTAGTCACGTTTGAGCAATTTGGAAGCGGTGATTTTCTGGATCAAACGCGCCAAATAAATGGACATTTTGGATATATATCGACGGAATTAATCGAACAAAAGGACCATTTGTGATGTTTATGGGACATATTAGAGTGGCAAGAACAGAAGCTCGTCAAAGGTAAGGCATGAATTATATTTTTATTTCTGCGTTTTGTGTCGCGCCTGCAGGGTTGAAATATGCTTCTCTGTCCTTGTTAACTATTGTGCTATCCTCAGATAATAGCATTGTTTGCTTTCGCCGAAAAGCCTATTTGAATTCTGACATGTTGGCTGGATTCACAACCAGTGTAGCTTTGATTTGGTAACTTTCATGTTTGATTTTTATAGTAATTTTCATAGTAATTAATTTGAATTTGGTGCTCTGCATTTTCTCTGGCTTTTTGCCAAGTGAGACAGTAGCGTCCCGTCTAAACTCAGATTTTTTTATAGAAATATGAACTTCACCGAACAAAACATACATGTATTGTGTAACATGAAGTCCTATGAGTGTCATCTGATGAAGATCATCAAAGGTTAGTGATTAATTTTATCTCTATTTCTGCTTTTGTTACTCCTCTCTTTGGCTGGAAAAATGGCTGTGTTTTCTGTGGCCATCTACTGACCTAACATAATCGTTTGATGTGCTTTCGCCGTAAATCCTTATTGAAATCAGATGTGTTGGCTGGATTCACAAGTGTAGCTTTAATTTGGTGTCTTTCATGTGTGATTTCATGAAAGTTAGATTTTTATAGTAATATATTTGAATTTGGTGCTCTGCATTTTTACTGGCTTTTGGCCAAGTGGGACGTTAGCGTACCACATATCCTAGAGAAGTTAACAAACTACAGTTTTGGCAAGTCGGTTAGGACATCTACTTTGTGCATGACACATGTCATTTTTTCCAACAATTGTTTACAGACAGATTATTTCACTTATAATTCACTGCATCACAATTCCAGTGGGTCAGAAGTTTACATACACTAAGTTGACTGTGCCTTTAAACAGCTTGGAAAATTCCAGAAAATTAGGTCATGGCTTTAGAAGCTTCTGATAGGCTAATTGACATTATTTGAGGCAATTGGGGGTGTACCTGTGGATGTATTTCAAAGCCTACCTTCAAACTCAGTGCCTCTTTGCTTGACATCATGGGAAAATCAGAAGAAATCAGCCAAGACCTCAGAACAAAAATTGTAGACCTCCACAAGTCTGGTTCAAGTCTGGTTCATCCAGCTCTGTCAGGAGGAAATTCACCCAACTTATTGTGGGAAGCTTGTGGAAGGCTACCCGAAACGTTTGACCCAAGTTAAACAATTTAAAGGCAATGCTACAAAATACTAATTGAGTGTATGTAATGTGAAGAAAGTAATAAAAGCTGAAATAAATCATTCTCTACTATTATTCTGACATTTCACATTCTTAAAATAAAGTGGTGATCCTAACTGACCTAAGACAGGGAATTTTTACTAGGATTAAATGTCAGGAATTGTGAGAAACTGAGTTTAAATGTATTTGGCTAAGGTGTATGTAAACTTCCGACTTCAACTGTATGTTTACTGCCAAAAAAAGTCTAAGGCTGCAGTTACACAACGCAACTTGCACAGCATTTTTGTGGCTTGTAACCGAATTGCTTCTTGATTGGTCTGTGAAAATTAATCTGCAACTCGGATGCATCCAGCTGAAATATGTCGACTTTGCAACAGCCAATCAAAACGAATGCCTTTGTCACATGATCCATTTGAAGGTTAGGAACTCCGGCCGAAATGTCATGTCAACAACACAGCTGTCAGTACTGCGGGAACCGTGATCAAGGTGGACAGAAGAGACATTACCCAAACGGGAGCTGAAGTAAATACTGGCATCAAGACTAGTAAAGGTGTTATGTACATGGTTCTGAAGTCAATAAACTAACACTTTCAACATGAACTGCCCCAGCTAAAAATTGTTGCTAGCTTGTAAACTCGTTGCTAGCTAGCGAGCTTGATCAAACAGTGTTGGCTACACTGAACAAAAATATAAAACGCAACATGTAAAGTGTTAGTCCCATGAGTTGAAATGAAAGATCCCAGAAATGTCACATATGCACTTAAAAGCTTACTTCTCTCAAATTTGGTGCACAAATTTGTTTATATCCCTGTTAGTGAGCATTTCTCCTTTGCCAAGATAATCCATCCACCTGACAGGAGTGGCAAATCAAGAAGCGGATGAAACAGCATGATCATTACACAGGTGCACCTTGTGCTGGGGACAATAAAAGGCCACTAAAATGTGCAGTTTTGTAACACACAATGCCACAGATGTATCAAGTTGAAGGAGCGTGCAATTGGCATGCTGACTGCAGGAATGTCCACCAAAGCTGTTGCCAGAGAATTGAATGTTAATTTCTCTACCGTAAGCCACCTCCAACATTATTAAAAATAAATTGGCAGTATGTCCAACCGGCCTCACAACCACAGAACACGTATAACCATGCCAGCCCAGGACCTCCATATTCACTTCTTCACCGTTGGGATCATCCGAGACCAGCCACCTGGACAGCTGATGAAACTGAGGATTTGTACAACCAAAGAATTTCTGCACAAACTGTCAGACACCATCTCGGGGAAGCTCATCTGCGTTCTTGTCGTCAATAATTGCACTTTATCGATGGGAATTTGAATGCATAGAGATACCGTGCCGAGATCCTGAGGCCCATTGTCATGCCATTCATCCACCGCCATTACCTCATGTTTCAGCATGATAATGCACGGCCCCACGTCACAATCTGTACACAGTTCCTGGAAGCTGAAAATGTCCCAGGTCTTCCATGACCGGCATACTCACCAGACATGTCACACGATGAGCACGTTTGGGATGCTCTGGATCTACGTGTATGACCGCGTGTTCCAGTTCCCACCAATATCCAGCAACATCGCACAGCCATTGAAGGGGAGTGGGACAACATTCCCCAGGCCACAATCAACAGCCTGATCAACTCTACGCAAAGGAGATGGTCCATAATAGCACCGAATGGGATGGCTGCAGTTTTTCGGGCTCCTTAAAAACCATGCTATTTTGTTTGTTTTTCCGAATTGTTTGTAACTACTTATTTAGTACATAAAGTTGCTGCTACCATCTCTTACAGCCGAAAATAACTTCTGGACATCAGAACAGCGTTTACTCACCTCGAACGGGACAAATACTTTCTCTGTAATGAGTCCACCGCGAAGGGTATACTGCTTTCCGGAGACCAGGCACAAATCCCCGTCATTCGCAGGAAGAAAAGGCGGCGATACAGAGGGAGAAGGTTGGGGTGCCTTGTGAGGATTCGGAGGGGAGTGAGTAAATCTCCTCTACCATCAGTTCTATTGGCTGGCCAACGTGCAATCACTGGAAAACGAACTCTGTAGACCACACTATCTAGCAAGAGAGTTCTCATCTATATTATTCATAGAGGTCTATTTATCACCACAAACTGATGCTGGCACTAAGACTGCACTCAACGAGCTGTATAAGGCCATAAGCAAACAAGAAAATCCTCATCCAGAAGCAGCGCTCCTAGTAGCTAGAGACTTTAATGCAGGCAAACTTAAATCTGTTTAACCTAACTTCCACCAGCATGTCACATGTGCAACCCCCTTTACTCCACACACAGAGAAGCATACAAAGCTCTCCCTCCATTTGGCAAGTCTGACCATAATGCTATCCTCCTGATTCCTGCTTACACGCAAAAACTAAAGCAGGAAGTACCAGTGACTAGCTCAATACGGAAACTGAATCCAACTGCACCAGGTCTGACACTCGTCGGATGTGGCAGGGCTTGCAAACTATAAAGGGAAGACCAGCCACGAGCTGCCCAGTGACACGAGCCTACCAGACAAGCTAAATGCCTTTTATGCTCGCTTTTAGGCAAGCAACACTGAAGCATGCATGAGAGCACCAGCTGTTCCGGATGACTGTGTGATCACGCTCTCCGTAGCCGATGTGAGCAAGACATTTAAACAGATCAACATTCATAAGGCCACAGGGCGACACGGATTACCAGGACATGTACTCCGAGCATGCGCTGACCAACTGGCAAATGTATTCACTGACATTTTCAACCTCTCTCTGACAGAGTCTGTAATACCTACATGTTTCAAGCAGACCACCATAGTCCCTTTGCCCAAGAATGCAAAGATAACCTGCCAAAATAACTACCGCCCCGTAGCATTTGGTAGCCATGAAGTGCTTTGAAAGGCTGGTCATGGCTCACATTAACACCATCATCCCAGAAACCCTAGATCCACTCCAATTCGTATACCGCCCCAACAGATGATATAATCTCAATCGCACGCCACACTGCCCTTTCACACCTGGACAAAAGGAACACCTATGTGAGAATGCTTTTCATTGACTACAGATCAGCGTTCCAACATCATAGTGCCAACAAAGCTCATCACTAAGATAAGGACCCTGGGACTAAACACCTCCCTCTGCAACTGGATCCTGGGACTTCCCACCCTCAGGAGGTAAGGTTTTATTTTATTTATTTAACACTTATTTTAACAGGTAAGTTGACTGAGAACACATTCTCATTTACAGCAACGACCTGGGGATTAGTTACAGGGGAGAGGAGGGATGAATGAGCCAATTGTAAGCTGGGGATGATTAGGTGACCGGGAAGGCTAGGCAACAACAAATCTGCCATATTGATCCTCAACATCAGGGCCCCTCAGTGGTGCGTGCTTGGTCCCATCCTGTACTCTCTGTTCACCCACAACTGTGTGGCCAAGGAGAAAGGAGTATATGCTCACTAACAGGGATATAAACAAAAACACCATCATTAAGTTTACCGATGACGCAACAGTGGTAGGCCTGATCGCTGACAAAAATGAGACAGCCTATAGGAAGGTCAGAGAGCTGGCAGTGTGGTGCCAGGACAACAACCTATCACTCAATGTGAGCAAGAAAAAGGAGATAGCCGTGGACTACAGGAAAAGGATGGCCGTAGAGGCCCCCACTAACATCGATGGGACTGTAGTGGAGCGGGTCGAGAGTTAAGTTCCTTGGTGTCCACATCACCAACAAACGACAACACCTTTTCCCCCTCAGGAGACTGAAAATGTGGCATGGGTCCCCAGATCCTCAAAAAGTTATACAGCGGCACCATCAAGAGCATCCTGACCGGTTGCATCACCACCTGGTATGGCAACTGCTCGGCATCCAACCACAAGGCGCTACACAGAGGGTAGTGCGTACAGGCCAATACATCACTGGGGCTAAGCTTCCTGCCATCCAGGACCTATATACTAGGCAGTGTCAGAGGAAGGCCCAAGACCCAAGTCATAGACTGTACTGTCTGCTGCCGCACGGCAAGCGGGACCGGAGCGCCTAGTCTAGGTCCAAAAGGCTCCTTAAAAGCTTCTACCCCCAAATACAATAACGAAACGGTTGAATAAACAAATCATGTAAAGCATCAGATGACATGTGCGGAGTTTAGAATTCTCAAACAATATGACAGAAGCAGCTTCAATTTGATTGTCAATTTTAAAATTGCATTTAAGTAGCTTCATCTAACAGCAAAGTTGCTTGACATGTCACTTGCAACTGCAACTAAAATTGTGTGCAAGTTGCGTCATGTAACTGCAGCCAGATCTGAGATCCTCAGATCAGATGGAAATCCATACTTAAAACTCTTGAACATTACAAAAAAAGCACCCACCAGAGGACAAACCCTACTTCGATGTAACTCCTGCCCTAGAGCGGAAACGCTCGTTTAGGTTCCAACTCCGAAGAATGACGCAGGCTGCGTATTTGGGCCAGGAAGGTACCAGTATCGCGATACTCTTTAGTGTCGTGCCAAGGAAACAAAACAGAAAGCGGATTTATCTTCTTTAGGAAAACAGCCCTAATGGCTGTTAAACATACTTATGTTGTCATCTAGAGTCACATGTCTTTCTTTTCCAAGCTATAGCACACTCTTACGTACAGCTAGTGTTTAAAGGACCAAAGAGTTTGGTCTGCTTCGTGTTTTCATTTTTGCCATGGAAAACAATTTGCGCGATAGTGGTCTCGTCATAGCCCTACTACTTATACATATTCACAAATTGGGGGTGGGAAAAAACATTGTGATGATTTCCACATGGAGTGGACAAACAACACATGGGCAACTGACAGCTGTCATTGTAGCTAGCAGCACACTAATCTTATCTAGCTAGCTAATGTTCTGTTGCAGTTTTTATTACATTTTTTACTACACTGTATTCAAAAGATTAGCCAGCTGGCTTGGCTGGTTCTGGATTGGTCATAAGCATTTAGGGAAACTTCAGTACAGCAAAGCCAAATAAGCCTGTGCTCATGGTTCTCACAGGGGAAGTGAAATGATAGGCTACAATGACTTTGCTCATCATGATGCATGTCGCAAATGAGACGTAACACCCTGAGCGCATCAAACATGAAAGACCAATACAAATGTAAGAGCACAACAAAATAGATAAACAAGTTCCTTGAATTTTCTTCGCATGTGCCTGTTCATTATAGGATAGACACTTGTGGTTTCTAGCTGCACCAATCAAAGCAGTGAAGCAAGACTTGGTCAAAGTGGTCAAAACCATTGAGCAGGGTTGCAAAAACAACATATCATACAATTATTAATTATAAAATGTTCAGATGTATACTTTTTTTAAATATAGACTAGCAACAAAATAAGTGAACATTTACAAATTATCCAATGGATTATTTAAATGTTCTGGTAAAAAATGGCAGTGCAAAGTAAAGCTGTTTGGCTCAGCTCAGTCACCCCTCTGAAGAGGAAGAACTTTGCAAGTGTTTCTGATTGATAAACAATGCCATGCTGGTAGGTGGTAACATAAAAAAACAGCCCTGAAAAAAAATGTAGACTGAAAAGTATTTTCCCACTTCAAGGCTAAATATATCACTGACTAAAACACACATTTACTGTCATCAATCATTGTCCAACATCATGGCTATGCAATGTGCATCGTCTTGTGCATCCAAAAGCATCATGGGTTTGTGTTGGTCAACTTTTTCATTCCAGTTACTGTATCTTAACTGTATGACTAATGTAGGGCGTGGAGGGGGATGACATCAAGGCATCTATAGGGCATAGGTTCTCAAAATGGGTTCCGCTATTGAATATTACCAACAGATTAAACGACTTTTGGCCAAGGGATCCATGGAATAAGTTTGAAGTGTGTAACACAATGTCATATTATTCATCTACAATTTGTTCTTAACCCTGGGAAACATTGGCCTGGGAGACTCACAGGGATATTGGTATCCACAGTACTTCCACTTTAACTCAATACTATTTGTATTTTTTATTTATTTACATAAACCCTGGGTAAGTTAAGCTTTGAAACTGCAAAGTTCTCTTATGACAAAATGTGTAGAATTACAGGAAATTAACTTGAAACCTGCTAAATGTTCTCCAATGCCAAGAGATGGGCCTTTAAAACGTTCCTTCCCAGGGCCTGAGACTGTTTGTCCGGCCATGCACTGCCAAAGTCATAGTAAAACCTCTTGTATGCTATTTTTATATCACTCAATATTGTGTTCTGATTATGAGTGGGTTCCTGATGAAGTTGCTATCACAAGAGAGGTCCCAGCTCCAAAAAGTTTGAGAACCCCTGCTATAGGGCATCCTGACACATGGTGTGAGACTTAGAAATGACCCAAGTTTCCAGAGCATCCAGTCACATGCCACCAGGCCGTACATCCTCTCAGCCTGGCATGGCAAACGTGTCATCTCGCCAGCACACTAATCAAATAGAAACGCACCTGCTTCCTCAATCTCCCCGAAACTTCATTAACTCACCGCAGTCACAGAGCGGAGGGAATGAGGAGAGATGGAGAGGCTGTAAAAAAAACATGGGGGAAAAAGGTTGCAGATGGAGAAACATGAAGCGCATTGTTTGGCCATGAGCTCAGATGAGAATGAATCCATTGCGTTTTATATAATCCGTGTTTCTGTGTGTTAACAGTTAGCCGACATACACAGGATGATTTTCGGGACTTTTCCTATTTTGCCACGTTCATTGCTCCCCTTTTCCAACCCCTCCAGCACAGGAGAGATGGGGACGAAACAAAGCAACGTAAACTCCTTTCAGACAACATTTTAGTGTTGACAAAAACCCTTGCAGAGCTTTGTGATTACATGGGACAAAGAAAATATTCAGACCATAGTTATGTCACTTTGACTGTAATTTGACACTTGCCCCTCTAGTGTATGTCACCTAGGAATGCATTTGAGGAAAATTATTAAAACGCGCAATTGGTAATTACAGTAATTACAGCAACATGGATGATATCTGGTAGGAAGGGTTGGGACCATGAAAAGGAGTAAAAGGCCCCTTCGGATGGGTAGTAGAGTGGTGATACTGTAGGTTGACATTACCAATAAACTGAAGAGGAAGTAATCATGTTTCCAACACAACAGACACACTGGTATGGCCAGCCAATAGAGATCTACAGTGCCTTCAGAAAGTATTCATACCCCTTGACTTATTCCACATTTTAAGTTAGACTGAATTCAAAATTGATTAAATAGATTCTCTCTCACCCGTCTACACACAATACCCCCTAATGACAAAGTTAAAAAAAAAAAAATATTTAGCAAATGTATCTCAAATTTAATACAGATATTCCTCATTTACATATAGTCCCTTCAGAAGTATTCACACCTCTTGACTTTTTCCACATTTAGTTATGTTAAAGCCTGCATTTAAAATTTATTAAATTTCAAAAAAAATTTGTCAGTGGCCTACACACAATATCCCATCATGTCAAAGTAGAATTATGTTTTTATAAATGTTCACAAATTAATAAAAAATGAAAAGCTGAATTGTCTTGAGTCAATAAGTATTCAACCCCTTTGTTATGGCAAGCCTAAATAACTTCAGGAGTTAAAATGTGCTAAACAAGTCACATAATAAGTTGCATGGACAAACCGTGTGCAATAATAGTGTTCTATGTGATTTTTGAATAACTACCTCATATCTGTACAGGTCTGTAAGGTCCCTCAGTCGAGCAGATAATTTCAAACACAGAATTACCCACAAAGACCAGGGAGGTTTTCCAATGCCTCGCAAAGAAGGGCACCTATTGGTAAAAAGCAGACATTGAATATCCCTCTAAACATGGTGAAGTTATTAATTACACTTTGGATGGAGGATCAATACACTCAACCACTACAAAGATACAGGTGTCCTTCCTAACTTAGTTGCCGAAAAGGAAAGAAACCGCTCAGGGATTTACTCATGAGGCCAATGGTGACTTTTAAACAGTTAGAGTTATATTTATGTGGAGAAAACGGAGTATGGATCAACAACATTATAGTTACTCCATAATACTAACCTAAATGACAGGTTGAAGACTAATTTGTCAACAAAAAAAATGAATAACATAATTCCACTTCGACATTATGGGGTATTGTGTATTTTAAAAAAAATACATTTTTAATTCAGGCTGTAACAACAAAATGTGGAAAGGGTTGTGAATACTTTCTGAAGGCACTGTATATAATCCTGGCAGCTTTCTGCCAACTGCCCTATAGTCTCTTCCAGACATGGGGCTAAGAGCGAGGAGGTCAGTCAGTTTATCAAAAAGTCGTCTTAGCGTCTCAAACACAGAAGATGTAAGTAACCTAAGCTGAACATTTAACACACACGTCTCGCATCTACCAGGAGACTGTCTAACAATGTCACAAATGTCAGCCATGCAAAGCTTGGCACTCGTCCTGCCCATCTTAGTGCAGGAACCTGAGCTATTACACCCAGAATACTAATTAGAGAAAGAGAGCGGGGCGCCCAGCTGTAGTTCATTTCAGCATTTGTAGTGTTATTACACCTCATAGTTCATTTCAGCATTTGTAGTGGTATTACACCTCATACTGTTAATACAGTCTCATACTAGGCTTCTCATTCCATCGCTGTGCCTGACCTGGTTACTCCCTCAGCTTCCCTCGGTCAGTCAGACAGTGAGGAACCAGGCGTGTGTGTGTTTACTCAGGGTCACTGGAGAACGCAGCCTGGGTGTCTCGGCCTTGCAGGCCTGGGGATGAGGAAAGGGGTTTTGGGTTCCACATATCCCCCATCAGCATGGCACAGCTGTGGTGGGAGATGGGCCACTCAGGCTTTTGGGTAGGGTAGGGTAGTGTTTAAGACAACAGGGATGAAAAAATCTATGTTGTGTGCGTGTACATGCATATCTGCCTCCGCACCGATGACTTGGCGACTACATATCACCACTGCTACTCCCCTCGCCCTTTAGCCATCACTGCCTTGGAGTTAAGATCTAGTAGGAGACCTGTTGCCAAAACAGGATCTCTGTCAGCATTGCTCCATTGGCCCTTTGATACAGGCAGCCCAGACCACCTACGGAGCATAGCTGAAAGACTGATCCCATGTCATTGGTGGATGGGGCCTTTTATGATGCGATGGCCAGATAGCACTGAAGACTCTTTTCTTCTTTGTCGTCGGGGAAATACTCAGGGGGCGCCATGGAAAGGAAGCAGCACCTGTGCTAATCTCCACATCGCAAGCTGGAATGCCGAGACGGTGAAAGCAGTTGAAATGTTAACACACACACACACACACACACACGAGACAGATGCACGCACACGAGACAGATGCACGCACACGAGACAGATGCAGGCACACACACACACGAGGCACACACACTGGACGGCAGGTAGCCTAGTGGTTAGAGCGTTGGACAAGTTACCGAAAGGTTGCAAGATCGAATCCCGGAGCTGACAAGGTAAAAATCTGTCGTTCTGCCCCTGAACAAGGGTTCTTAACTGACTTGCCTAGTTAAATTAAGGTTACATTTTTTTTAAATAAACATGAGGCACACGAGGCAGATTCACACGAGGCGCACACACACGAGGCAGATACACACAAGGCGCACACACACACACACACACACACACACACACACACACACGAGGCAGATACACACAAGGCAAATGCACGCACACGAGGCAGTACGAGCAGAGGGCGATGCAGTACGAGCAGAGGGCGATGCAGTACGAGCAGAGGGCGATGCAGTACGAGCAGAGGGCGATGCAGTACGAGCAGAGGGCGATGCAGTACGAGCAGAGGGCGATGCAGTACGAGCAGAGGGCGATGCAGTACGAGCAGAGGGCGATGCAGTACGAGGAAAGGGCGATGCAGTACGAGCAGAGGGCGATGCAGTACGAGCAGAGGGCGATGCAGTACGAGCAGAGGGCGATGCAGTACGAGGAGAGGGCGATGCAGTACGAGCAGAGGGCGATGCAGTACGAGCAGAGGGCGATGCAGTACGAGCAGAGGGCGATGCAGTACGAGCAGAGGGCGATGCAGTACGAGGAAAGGGCGATGCAGTACGAGCAGAGGGCGATGCAGTACGAGCAGAGGGCGATGCAGTACGAGCAGAGGGCGATGCAGTACACTTGTGTATACACAAACACAGGAATAGGATCTAGAAAACTCACACAGACAGACATACTCACAAACCTAACAATGCCATAATTGAAATGTTTTGAGTAGTGTAGTCTAAGTCCTGGCCAACATGTTCCTTTCCCACTGTAGGGAGTGGTGGCTAGTGTAACCTGTCCAAGTCTTATGGATCCCAAAAGCGTCACTTGTTTTTATGAACGATGAATCACCTGATGCAATAAGGGGTGAAAAACAATACGGAGTAGGAGAGAGGGCTATCAGACAAGTAAGGCCCACCACGGAATGTAACAGAACGGTGTCACAATATCAGCATTGCGATACTACGATACCAGATTTTTCTTGGCAAAAAATAAATTACGAAGCAGACAACTTGATGGTCCTTTAAAACCTACTTTTGTAAAATATTGTGTGCTACATCAAAATAAACAAATGTGACTGGGTGACAACATAAGTCAGATTTTACCAACATTACAAATATTTTCCTAAAAAATGATGCCCACTTCATGTTTTGTTTCCTTTTTTCCCTTACTTCCTAGTATCCCAATATTAGTATTGTGACAACACGTGTGTGTGTGTGTGTGTGTGTGTGTCTTTCAAGTTTTATTAGTCGTGTGTACGGGATACACATGGTATACATCGTCCAACAAAATGCTTACTTGCAGGTTCCTTCTCGACAATGCTACAACAATAAGAAATAAGAGAATACGAACATAAAGTAAATGGCAGTAAGATAGATGCATTTGATCTTTCTGCATAAGTACACTGCTCAAAAAAATAAAGGGAACACTAAAATAACACATCCTAGATCTGAATGAAATATTCTTATTAAATACTTTTTTCTTTACATAGTTCAATGTGCTGACAACAAAATCACACAAAAATGATCAATGGAAATCAAATTTATCAACCCATGGAGGTCTGGATTTGGAGTCACACTCAAAATTAAAAGTGGAAAACCACACTACAGGCTGATCCAACTTTGATGTAATGTCCTTAAAACAAGTCAAAATGAGGCTCAGTAGTGTGTGTGGTCTCCACGTGCCTGTATGACCTCCCTACAACGCCTGGGCATGCTCCTGATGAGGTGGCGGATGGTCTCCTGAGGGATCTCCTCCCAGACCTGGACTAAAGCATCCGCCAACTCCTGGACAGCCTGTGGTGCAACGTGGCGTTGGTGGATGGAGCGAGACATGATGTCCCAGATGTGCTCAATTGGATTCAGGTCTGGGGAACGGGCGGGCCAGTCCATAGCATCAATGCCTTCAATGCCTACACTCCAGCCACATGAGGTCTAGCATTGTCTTGTATTAGGAGGAACCCAGGGCCAACCGCACCAGCATATGGTCTCACAAGGGGTCTGAGGATCTCATCTCGGTACCTAATGGCAGTCAGGCTACCTCTGGCGAGCACATGGAGGGCTGTGCGGCCCCCCCAAAGAAATGCCACCCCACACCATGACTGACCCACCGCCAAACCGGTCATGCTGGAGGATGTTTGCAGGCAGCAGAACGTTCTCCACGGCGTCTCCAGACTCTGTCACATGTGCTTAGTGTGAATCTGCTTTCATCTCTGAAGAGCACAGGGCGCCAGTGGCGAATTTGCCAATCTTGGTGTTCTCTGGCAAATGCCAAACGTCCTGCACGGTGTTGGGCTGTAAGCACAACCCCCACCTGTGGACGTCGGGCCCTCATACCACCCTCATGGAGTCTGTTTCTGACCGTTTGAGCAGACACATGCACATTTGTGGCCTGCTGGAGGTCATTTTGCAGGGCTCTGGCAGTGCTCCTCCTGCTCCTCCTTGCACAAAGGCGGAGGTAGCGGTCCTGCTCCTGGGTTGTTGCCCTCCTACGGCCTCCTCCACGTCTCCTGATGTACTGGCCTATCTCCTGGTAGCGCCTCCATGCTCTGGACACTACGCTGACAGACACAGCAAACCTTCTTGCCACAGCTCGCATTGATGTGCCATCCTGGATGAGCTGCACTACCTGAGCCACTTGTGTGGGTTGTAGACTCCGTCTCATGCTACCACTAGAGTGAAAGCACCGCCAGCATTCAAAAGTGACCAAAACATCAGCCAGGAAGCATAGGAACTGAGAAGTGGTCTGTGGTCACCACCTGCAGAACCACTCCTTTATTGGGGGTGTCTTGCTAATTGCCTATAATTTACACCTGTTGTCTATTCCATTTGCACAACAGCATGTGAAATTTATTGTCAATCAGTGTTGCTTCCTAAGTGGACAGTTTGATTTCACAGAAGTGTGATTGACTTGGAGTTACATTGTGCTGTTTAAGTTTTCCCTTTATTTTTTGGAGCAGTGTATAATACATAAAGCACATGTAAATCAGTAGTTTTCACAATATTACAAAAATCCTCATTTGACCCAGACAACTGGCAATGGAGCAACATTTGATATTCCATTATGTTAGGAAGGTGAAGAACAGAAAAGCCTAACTGTTGCGAAAGAAGGAGGTGAGTGGGTGTGCACCTGGGTGGGTGGGGAGAGACGGGAAGAGAGAGTGACAGCGAGAGAGAGAGAGAGTGGTAACTGCTGGAATCTTTTCCACTGTGACAGAACTGACCATGCCTGGGTCTCTCCCCCATTTGGTGACCATAGATACCCTGTTAACGGTTATGAGGTCCACCTACATAAAATAATGCATGGTAGTGGCGGCATACTCAGTTAGTTCAGTCTAAACGAGGCCACTTGTATACACTTAGCCCAGACGCAGTAAACAGGGCACACACAGTAAATGCCTCAGCTCTTTTTACAGGCTATCGACCTTAACGAGACGTCCTGCAGATGTTTCTAGGTCTGGGAGGGAGAGGGTCTGCCTGTCCAGAGGTAGAGAGAGAGAGTGGTTATTAGCATATGCTAGGAGGCTGGGAGCTAGAGCGGAGGAGTCACTGGTTGGTTTTCTTTGTGTCTAAGTGGATCCAGATGCAGCCCGAATAGAGGAATAACTGAAGAATAGAGATCTTCCGTTTATAGGCAATTTCTCGCATGGAATAGCCTTCATTTCTCAGAATAAGAATAGCCTGACGAGTTTCAGAAGAAAGTTCTTTGTTTCTGGCCATTTTGAGCCTGTAATCGAACCCACAAATGCTGATGCTCCAGATACTCAACTGGTCTAAAGAAGGCCAGTTTCATTGCTTCCTTAAATCAGAACAACAGTTTTCAGCTGTGCTAACATAATTGCAAATGGGTTTTCTATTGATCCATTAGCCTTTTAAAATGATAAACTTGGATTAGCTAACAAGACGTGCCATTGGAACACAGGAGTGATGGTTGCTGATAATGGGCCTCTGTATGCCTATGTAGATATTCCATAAAAAATTCTGCCGTTTCCAGCCGCAATAGTCATTTACAACATTAACAATGTCTACACTGTATTTCTGATCAATTTGATTTATTTTAATGGACAAAAAAAAAAGCTTTTCTTTCAAAAACAAGGACATTTTATAAATGACCCCAAACTTTTGAACTGTAGTGTGTGTGTGTGGTGTGTGTGTGTATGTATATATATATATATATATATATATATATATATATATATATATATATATATATATATATATATATATATGTATATATATATATATATATATATATATATATATATATATATATATATATACTTTTTTTTTTTTTATTCTTTGTAATACAGTAGACTAATGTATTCCAAATCTACTCAGGTTGCCTACGAAATAGAGTAGAAAGGACAGTGCTGAATTACTAGACACTACTCATCTAATAACAACAATTGTACCTAGACCCTAGAGCAATCAATCACCTACGATCTAAAGAATGTTATATTCAAACGAATACAGATAATTAGGCTGACTACCTCAAGTTCTTTTTGAAAAAGATCACAAATTAGCTTAACCATTCTTAGAATTTTGGAAGCCATGAGCAAAATGGACATTTGTGGCCACAGCATTCCAATAGGGGACAGAGGCATTAGGATTAAACATGCTGTGACTGGACGGAATTTCTATCACAGATGGAATTCACATCATAGGTAACAGGCTGTCCACAGGCCAGGGCAGAGGGGGCTTTGTCCGTCATAGCAGAGAGGAGGCAAGGTGGCAGAGAGAGAGAGAGCTCACACAGTACATTCCTGCCCCGACTTGGAGCGTGTGTCTGCTCCGAAAATCTGGAGCACCATGAGGAGCACCACCAAAAAGAGTAAGGGATGGAGGGGTGAGGAGACGACGAGAGTATAGGGAGAGGGGGATGTGGAGCGGGGCAGAAGCTTTAAATCCTCTCGCCCTTGCTCTCTCTGCTCAGGCGGACTCAGAGATGGGCTGATGAGTGTTTTTTGCATAGGGTTCTGTTGTTGTTTTAACAGCCCTCCAGAGGGCCCGTTGCTGCCCTACCGGTTAGCACAGCGATGATGAAACACGCTCCTCTGAGCACATTTCACGCAAGGCTTAAGCTTACTCTTCGACTCCGAAGCCAGGCTGCTGGTGAGGTACCCCCCCCCCCGCCCCCCGCTCTCACACCTCACCCGGCCCGCCTATGCCAGAGAGCAGTCATACAGAGGAGGAGCAGAAAGTGAAAATGATGCCAAATAAGATTAATGAAGTATGAAGACGTGACCACAATAACACACAGTTAATATGAAGTTCATAATGGAACATCAACATACATGCCTGAAGTTGTATAGCCTACCTGGAGTTAGAATAAGGTGAGGACAGTTTGACCTAAAAAAATAAGTACAAGCCATTGACCGGGGCTAAACTATGGGAATCTGAACAATCATCAACCAGCCTTTTACAATGTGTTTATAACAACGACAAACACCTAGGCCTACATACCTCTACGATGAAAGGTTCACTGATGATTCAGCCTTGCCCTCAGGCTAGGTAAAGTCCCATCTGCCCTACAGCCTGCATTAGGTAACTAACAATAGTACCCCAGACGATTATAAAGCATGTCTATGCACTGCAAAATGTATACAATGTATTCATTCCATCACTGTTGGCTATTTCTCTAGGACATTAGAAAACTAGTCTTTCAAGTTCCCCATCTAATTCATATGTCACTATCATGACCTTTAGCCAACTCATTCACACGCACTAATGATTGGCTATCATAGCGATTAGACATGGTTTATCATAATCATCATAACCCATGTTACATTACATGATCAACAAACCTCTGGACTCCATAGCCACCAAACCGGTTTCTGCCACTGGGACCAATTGCCCAAGAAAACAATATGTCTATCTATAATTGCTATGAAACAAGAGCAAGCGAGGGAGACAAAAGGAAAGTAAGAGCAAGGAACAGAAGGGCGCCTGAGCAAAAGAGACCGAGAAAGACCAAGCTAGCAAATGAGAGAGCGAGAAAGGCAGGGGGGGGGGGGGGGTTGCACCAGCTATTTGAGAAAGGAATGCACAGGAGGTCACATTCCTGACTCTACTGCTGTGGCTTGCCCTATGTTCAACTCTCTCTCTCTCGCTGCAAAATAGGCAATTCTATTCTAGCTGCCTCTGGAGCAACACTAATCACATTGTTATTGTCACATGCTTCGTTAAAAAAACAGGTGAAGAGCCACAGTACAATACTTACTTACAGGCCCTTCCCAACAATGCAGAATACAATCAAATAATTGAAATTTAACAGGAAGAATAAATACACAATGAGCAATGATAGCTTGGCTATATACACAGGGTACCAGTACAGAGTTGATGTGCAGAGGTACGAGGAAATCTAGGTAGATATGTTAACATAGGTAGGGATAAAGTAACTAGGCAATAGTAGCAGCATATGTGATGAGTGTGGAAGTGTGTTGTGTGTGTGTACGTGTTGGAGTGTCAGTATGTGTGAGTGTGCGGATAGTGACCAGTGTGTGTTTGCATAGAGTCAAAAAGAGTAGACAGTCTGGGTAGCTAATTGGTTAACTATTTAACACTCAAAATGCTTCACACTGGGCCAATTAATGAATAGAAAGGAGGGGTGGGTAGGGTGTACAGATAAGACTGGTGTAGAGTACACTGGTGAAGAGGATATGCACCAAATGTCAAAACACCCCATTATGAATGGAGGAGGAAGTGCAAAACAGAAAAAAGCCAAATGAGAGATTTGGCAAAAGCATCAGTGTTCATTCATTGCCTTCAAGCTAGGCTACATGTAGGCTAAAGGTGTGTGGAGCCTTGAGCTCTACCTATATGGACTGGACCTCAATTTGACACGTGCAAGTGTGAAAAGAGCGCGTTACTTGTGACAACATTTGTTTCAAAACCTCTCATTTGAATAATTTTTAACTCAAATATTATGGAGGATAGGAAACAAGGAAAGGAGACCATAAGAGAGTGTTGGTACCACCTGCATGCTGTGAACAGCCCCCTAGAGAGAGGGGACATGTCAAGCTGACCTAAAGGAGAGATTCACCCTCTGTCTACACACAGACATACCTGCTTTAGCCAGTCATCAGCTAGGGACTAAAGTGGCTTTGCTGACCACTCCTTTCCAGGTGGTCAAAATGACTCATCGAGGAGGTGTTGCTCAAGCGGGGGCACAAAGGCAGTTATAGAGAATTGACAGTGCAAAATGTAGGGGGGGGGGGGGGGGGGGGGGGGGGGGGGGGGGGGGCAAGACGGCCCTCCAACCACCCCCGCAGTGGGACATTCCAACATGGAAACAGATGACATGAGAAATGTCAATATCTACTTACCGGTAAGTTCCACTAGCTAGACTAACTGTTCCAGAACCCTCAAAATGGGCATCAAAACTACATGCCAGCATTAGAATCACAAAATTAAATTTCCTTGACCAAAAATCTCTTCACCGTTCAAGAGTCAGAGTTCTCAACATCAATCACATCAAGAGTCAGAGTCTACGTATCATCCATCTGAACAGTCAGATAGTAAAACAGTAACAGAGAGTCATGTAGCCTTGTATAGGCCTATTTCCTCTGACACATCAGAGTGCTGTCTGTCTCTAGAGCTAGGCGACGTGGCCAGGACCAGGCCACCAGGGGCCAAACAGCTGGCCGCAGTGAGTGGCAAATCTTACCAGGAGGCGCCTGCTGCCCCAGTCTTCAGGACCCAAAGGGATCAGGGGGTAGCTTTGGTGTCTAGACTGCACAGATTCCATGAGTTCCAGACAAAAGACAGAGGGGGGAAAAAAACAAGGGGTGACTCTTCCATGGGCCATACATGATGAATGCAGCTGCTAGAACAGCCCAGATCCCTGGCATAGGACACCAGGAAGTGGGGGTGATATCACAACATGCCTGCACTAGAGGGGGGTAGGCTAACCAATGCTCCTCATATGGAGAGACTGGAGAAGTATATCCTGGCTATCATCCGAAGCAATAGTCTTCAAAATTAGATCATGCTACCCATAATTTAGTGTATTTTACACTAAGTCTATAACATTTGAAAGTTTATTATCTCACTGGCTCATTGACCTAAATCAGGCAAGTAGGCCTGCCTCATTAGATTTTTCCATGGCAGGTGCATTAGTTGGTCTATAAAAGACGTATAACAGCCAGTATGCTTCTTATGTTAGTCTACATGAATCCTGGAAGAGGCCAAGATAAACGCAGGAGGACCATGTCAGACTAGCTTGCAGCACAAGAGGGCAATAGCCTGGAAAGTCAGTCAGGAACCTGGGGGAATGGCCTCCTCACTCTGCTCACATCCCTTTCTGCTCTACAATCTCCATCCTAGACCACACACCTCTTTCCTCCTTCCTGTTTCGGGCTTGTTTTTGAGGGGACAAAGGGAAAGAAAACAGAGCATCTCCTCAACTGTCCTTTAGATACATTTACACAGCATTTCCATTTCCTGAACCCCTGCAAAAACCTCCCAGGAGGCAGCCGTAATACCTTGGTGCAAGCGCCCTTAAGAGGAAAAACAATAGCTGATACAGAACTACGGCGATGATCAGGTAACAAATGACAGGCTTTTAAACCACTTCTTGTTATCTGAATTGCAATATTACCAGGAGTTAGAGGAAATTAGGTAGGGAAGACCAACCTACTCCAATTACTCTTTAGAAGCCCAACTCTGATGTTCTTGGGTGGTGACACAGTGGTGCAGGGGGAGACAGGTCTTTGCTTGCCCTGCTCTGCCTCTCTCCCTGGCTGTGTGCAGAGGTCTAAACCGGCCTGGTGAGAAGCTTTGCGTAGGCTAGCAGCTCACTAGCTAGCGAAGGCGTCCCGGGTAGAACATGGATGTGAGTGACTGAGATCACCCTCCTCTCGCAACATGACTCACATCACCTCGTAACCTATCTGACTCATTGCAGGAGGAAGGAGAAAATATTTATAATAATTCTGCCACTGACCCTTTGCCGGAGATCACTCCAGTCCTCCTCTCCATTTACTGGCAGCACCTTTTATTTGCATCCTTACCCATTATTGTTAAGCAAGAGGCCTCCGAGTATCTATCCATGCCGAGACAATCGCTGTATTAAAAGACCTTCAGTATCACTGGCATGCAATCTGATTAAAAAGGGAACATGTCAACAAACAGGCTACCAAATCAAAGTTTTCTATACAGAATCCCTGAAAATGTTTATGCTTAATGTTTGCACAGTGCCTCTGTGAAAGCAAGGAGATGCATCTCCTGGGGCTTATCCGGTCGACTCGGCCTGACTCAGTCGAAGCAGGCCATTTACTCTTTATATCACCTGTTGCTGTTTGTTGTCTCCACTAGCCTACTATGGTAAGCTTCATCTGAAAATCTGAGGAAACACAAAAACTGTCCAACCCACCAATAGCTGGAGTACAGTGATGTATATATATATTTTTTTTAATTGCCATGTCAATTGACATCACAGTGGGATATTATTCATCAGTCTCCATGACCAAACACTCACACGACCCCTCTCACACAAATCAATAATGCTGCCACAGAAGATTGAGTAATAGCGTGGGCATACTAGCAAGGTCAAATGATAGCGAAAGGAACTGAGATGCAGGTCCAAATAGAAACTGTGCCTGCCTCATCACAGCCCTGAAACCTATATCACCAACGAACATAAAAGGTTGACCTTCAGGGTGAACAAGCATGACCAAACTCTACTGAACTGTGAATGAGGAAGAGGTAAGTAGAAACAGATTCGGAAGAGAAGACAGGGAGAAAAGAAAGACAATATATTGTTAATGACCAAAGTAGGGGGTAGGTACAGAAACAGTGTGTTTTTACCGTGCACGGCGAACACGTTACAGTGATGGGCTCCATGCCGTGATGACTCCCTCTTCCCTCCCTTGATGAAATTCAGTGCTGGCAGACTCGGTCTCCTCTGGTCCCCAACAAATTTCCCCGGCTGCTGCCCCATAAGGGCAGGGTGCCAGGCCGCAGCCGGGTCACCAAACTGGGCTCTCTCACCACCTGGGTGTAGGGAACCTGGTGGGTAGGAGATGGAGAGCAGGGACCCCCTCCGTGGTGCGATTTCCCTCAGTCAGTTTGGTCTCTCCTAGTGCGGTGATGACTGGAAAGTGGAGGCGGTGGGAGATGCTCACTTCTGCATCCCACCACTGACACCAATGCAGGAGTTTTGGATGGAGGTCAATGCAATGGCGAACGGGCAGGCTGGTCCTTATTACTCCAATTCCTCCCTCTTTCATTGACTACTTTGGTGGAGTCTGTTACTGTTAGATAAGATAAGGTCTCTAATGGCACTTGTGGGTTTTATTTGTAAGACGAAGGCAGTCAGAAGAATACTGGAGGAGGCCCAATCAAAAGACGTTAATGAAGATCCAAGGCCTAATCGTGATGACTTACATTCATCCAGCATGAAATAACATAATGCAGGCCTAAGCCACTATTGTGCTCCATCGACATGGTTGCTTTAAAAGTAAAGAGGACTAACTAAGAGAACAACTGAGAAAGCCACTACAAAGATGAGGAACTACACAGAATTATAGAAAAGAGCTGAGCTGAGAAACCTCAGTTCCATATCTGGTCAAATGGTTCATAGAGTTAGCAACCGCGGTAGACAGCTACAGGCACCAATCCTGGTGGTCCCAATACAGTATCTCTGCAGACACAGGTCGTATAACACTTGCCTAGTCAAATACCAGCTACATGTTGTACAACAGTTGTGATCATGTCAATGCTGCACATGGCCCTGTAGCAACTTCCTCCTAGACTACAATAACTGGATAATATGTTTTCTGATTGTGCCCTTTAACAAACGTATTGATTTTCATATCCATGCAAACCACTCATTTGACAGGCCTTAAGATGTATATTTGACATTTAGCTCGTTTTGCTGTCATATCCCTCTGTGGCCATCTCTCATGCTTTTCAGGCCACACTTAGGCATGACAAAAGGCACTAGTACGGTCTAAACTGTGTTTGATGAGCAATCATGGGAAACTTAACTAGTTAGCATTACTTAGATGATAGCCACTGGCTTTACCAGAAAGCTAATATAAAAGGTTTAAACACTAATTTAATGAGCTAGTTTGCAGACAACTGAAAAATGTTATTCAGTAGCTTTGAAGATGCAAGAGTGCTCGTGCAACACTTTGTTTGTTGGAATGCTAGCTAGTTACAGCTAACGGTGGAGCTAGCCTTGCTTGCTAGATGGCGTGCGAGAACCTGGAAACACACATCGGAACAGTAAACATCTGTCTAACTAGCTAACAACCAACGATAACTTCGGACTGAGTACGTTGTCTTCTCGTTTGAGTAAATAGTGACACCATGAATGAAGTTTTGGCTAAAAGTCCACCCAACCCTTGGTATTCAATTATTTGTCAAACTTCCGCGTCCACCGTTCTGCAGAGTTTATCTCCAGCAGTACATCCCGACCCAGGTACTTTAACCAAGGCGCAGACTCCAAACTTCTCGAGACAGCCAGTGTGTTGTCAGGGAGTTTTCACAGCTCCTTCTCAACATGTGCAAATAACAAGCACGTCGTTTGTATCTTCCTGATTCCTATACTTATTCATAGCTCTTTCGATTAAATATGTGCAATTAACTTCGGTCGGATAGTCGCCGCTGAGGCCGCCATATTATTTCCGTAAGCAAGGTGGTTTGCTAAAATATGGGTGGGGATACGTTTTACGTCAGAGCGTGCGTGGGCAAGTTGATAGGGATGGGGCCCACACAGACTCATCTCTTCTGTGTTTTTGATGGGACATGCTGAACTACTCTGTAGTATGTCAATGTGGCTAAAGTCATAGACTGACATAAAATCATTGCAAAGTATCAACTGTTGATAAATAGCAGTTTCACTAAAGGTAAAGTAAAGGGCAGGCAGTAGAGTTGGTTTCATGAATCAAAAAGTTGTCCTTACTGACTGGAGTCGTTTCAACTCATCTTCGGAAAATAGGAGTAAACAAAAAAGAAAGAATCAGCTGAGAAATTTTTGGGATGGACATAGAGGGGCTGTCTAAGATTCCTCCACAAGGATCTCTCATAATCTCAGAACGTGTGCCCTCTTGAGGTAAGATAGTCTTATTGGGGAAACCTCTAAATAGAAACACTACTTGCAAACATGATTATATCAAGTCCTCACACACTGATAGCTTGAGGCATGAACAGCTTGGTATTTATTTCTTACAAGAGTAGTTATTCATACAAAAGTACAACATTATCACCATTCCTCTGACCTCCTCAGCCATTGCACCAGCTGTTGTCATCGGCGGCTCTATTGTAAGAAACATCTTGGTTCCCAGGGCAAAAACCCTGTGCTACCCAGGAGCACGAGTACAGGACATTTACAAGACTGCTTCCGACCGTTCTACGACAGATGCCGGGAGCTGATGCTGCCGTAGTCCATGTGGGGTCAAACGACATCAGGAGGCCTAGCTTGGAACTTCTGAAAATGTATTTTAAAGAACTGATTCTAGCACTGAAAGATTCCAAAAAGCGGCCAATCATTTCAGGTCCGCTACCATTGTTGGTCCATGGGTGTGAAAGATTCAGCAGGCTACTGGCATGACACACCTGGCTAAAAGATTACTGTACCTCTGTTGAAATCACTTTTATAGATAACTTTGACACCTTCTGGAAACAGAAGATATTCTACAGGAATGACGGAGTCCATCCAAATCATCTTGGCTCCTGGACTCTGTCTACACATTTCAAGGCTGCGTTGAGACAATGACTTATCAATGACCCAAAACCAGCAACCTGGTTTAGGTTATCAGTCAACCTACCAGGGTAGTTACAAACAGTAGAGGAATGAAATCATCAACATGTATTGATCACATCTTTACTAATGCTGCAGAAATTTTATTTAAAGCAGTATCCAGATCCATCAGATGTAGTGATCACAATATAGTGGCCATGTTTAGGGAAACCAACGTTCCAAAGGCTGGGCCTAATATAGTGTATAAGAGATCTTACAATAAGTTTTGTAGTGATTCTTATGTTGATGATGTAAAGAATATTTTCTGGTCTGTGGTGTGTAATGAGGAGCAACCAGATGCTGCACTTGACACATTTATGAAATTGATTATACCAGTTACTGTAAAAACTGTTAAATCCCCTCGGACTGATGAGGAATTGAAAAATTGTATGGTTGAGTGGGATGAGGCAAAATGTATGGTAAATAAGTCTGGCAGCACAACCAATTGGCAAACGTACTGCAAATTGAGAAATTATGTGACTAAACTAAATAAAAAGAAGAAACTATACTATGAAACAAAAATAAATAATGTAAAGAATAAATAATGTAAAGAATAATAGTAAAAAGCTTTGGAGCACCTTAAATTAATCATTCATTGAATGATGGCTCATTCATCACAAAACCCACTGATATTGCCAACTGCTTCAATTCTTTTTTCATTGGCAAGATTAGTAAACTTAGGCAGGACAACAAATGCTGACACTACACATCCAAGTATATCTGACCAAATTATGAAAGACAAGCATTGTACTTTTGAATTCCGTAAAGTAAGTGTGGAAGAGGTGAAAAAATTGTTGACAAGCCACCGGGGTCTGACAACCTGGATGGAAAATTACTGAGGATATTAGTGACCAATATTGCCACTCCTATTTGCCATATCTTCCATTTAAGCCTACTAGAAAGTGTGTGCCCTCAGGCCTGGAGGGAAGTATAAGTCATTCCGCTACCCAAGAATAGTAAAGCCCCCTTTACTGGTTCTAATAGCTGACCAATCAGCCTGTTATCAACCGTTAGTAAACTTTTGGGAAAAATTGTGTTTGACCAGATACAATGCTATTTTACAGTAAACAAATTGACAACAGACTTTCAGCACGCTTATAGGGAAGGACATTCAATACAGAACTTACACAAATGACTGATGATTGGCTGAGAGAAATTGATAATAAAAAGATTGTGGGAGCTGTTTTGTTTGACTTCAGTGTGGCTTTTGACAGTATTGATCATAGTCTACTGCTGAAAAAACGTATGTGTTATGGCTTTACACACCCTGCTAGATTGTGGATAAAGATTTACCTGTCTAACAGAAATCAGAGGGTGTTATTTAATGGAAGCTTCTCCAACATAATCCAGGTAAAATGAGGAATTCCCCAGGGCAGCTGTCTAGGCAACTTACTTTTTTTCAGTCTTTACTAAAGGCATGCCACTGGCTTTGAGTAAAGCCAGTGTGTCTTTGTATGTGGATGACTCAACACTATACACGTCAGCTACTACAGTGACTGAAATGACTGCAACACTTAACAAAGACCTGCATTTCAAATCAAATCCAATTGTAATGGTCACATACACGTGTTTAGCAGATGTTATTGCGGGTGTAGCGAAATGCTTGTGTTTCTAGCTCCGACAGTGCAGTAATATCTAACAAGTAATATCTAACAATTTCACAACAATATACACAATAAACACAATTTTAAGTAAAGGAATGGAATTAAGAATATATAAATATATGGACGTGCAATGTCAGCAATGCAAAATATGTAAACATTATTAAATGACTAGTGTTCCATATATTAAAGTGGCCAGTGATTTCAAGTCTATGTATATATGCAGCAGCCACTAATGTGCTAGTGATGGCTATTTAACACTAGCACATTAGTGCGAAACCATTACTGATGGTTTCGAGATAGAAGCTGATTTTCAGTCTCTCGGTCCCAGCTTTGATGCACCTGTACTGACCTCGCCTTCTGGATGATAGCAGAGTGAACAGGCAGTGGCTCGGGTAGTTGATGATCGATTTGGTCTTCCTGTGACATCGGGTGCTGTAGGTGTCCTGGAGGGCAGGTAGTGTGTGCCCGGTAATGCGTTGGGCAGACCGCACCACCCTCTGGAGAGCACTGCGGATGAGGGCAATGCAGATTCCAAACCAGGCGTGATACGGTCCGACAGGATACTCAATTGTGCATCTGTAAAAGTTTGTGAGGAGTTTAGGTGCCAAGCCAATTTTCTTCAGCCTCCTGAGTTTGAAGAGGCGCTATTGCGCCTTCTTCACCACACTGTCTGTGTGGGTGGACCATTTCAGTTTGTTAGTGATGTCTATGCCGGGGGAACTTGAAACTTTTCACCTTCTCCACTGCGGTCCCATCGATGTGGATAGGGGGGTGCTCCCTCTGCTGTTTTCTGAAGTCCACGATCATCTCCTTTGTTTTGTTGACGTTGAGTGAGAGGTTATTTTCCTGGCACCACACTCTCAGAGCCCTCACCTGTCTCGGCATTGTTGGTAATCAAGCCTACTACTGTTGTGTCGTCTGCAAACTCGATGATTGAGTTGAAGGCGTGCGTGGTCACGCAGTCATGGGTGAACAGGGAATACAGGAGGGGGCTGAGCACGCACCCCTGTGGGGCCCCAGTGTTGAGGAGCAAAATGCCTATAGGAAGGGAGGAGCAAAATGATCAAATTTGCCGAAGGGAGGGCGGTGGACGGTCCTGTAGGCATCCCGGAAGTTGGAGTAGCAGTGGTCGAGTGTTTTAGCAGTGCGAGTACTGCAGTCAATATGTTGACAGAACTTCAGTAGCATTTTCCTCAAATTTGCTTTGATAAAATCCCCAGCTATGTAAATGCAGCCTCAGGATATGTGGTTTCCAGCTTGCATAAAGTCCAGTGAAGTTCTTTGAGGGCCGTTGTGGTATCAGCTTGACGGGGAATATACACTGCTGTGACTATAATCAAAGAGAATTCTCTTGGGAGGTAATACAGTCGGCATTTGATTGTGAGGTATTCTAGGTTGGGTGAACAAAAGGAATTAAATTCCTGTATGTTATCACAATTGCATCTTGAGTAGTTAATCATGAAACATACACCCCCGCCCTTCTTCTTCCCAGAGAGATATTTATTCCTGTCTGCGCGATGAACTAAGAACCCAACTGGCTGTACGGACTCAGACAGTATATCCCGAGAGAGCCATGTTTCCGTGAAACAGAGTATGTTACAATCCCTGATGTCTCTCTGGAAGGAAATCCTCGCCTTCAGCTCGTCAACTTAGCGAGTAATATACTCGGAAGCTGTGGGTGGATAGCACGCCTCCTGAGACAGACTAGAAGTCCACTCCTCTTCTCCGTCTGCGATGTTTTGGGTCAGCCTCTGGAATTAGTTCAATTGCCCTGGGGGTTACGAACAAAGGATCTGATTCGGGAAAGTCGTATTCTTGGTCGTAATGCTGGTAATGTTGGTAAGTTACCGCTGCTCTGTTATCCAAAAGTTCTTCCCGGCTGTATGTAATAACAAACAAAAAAATCTGGTCTAATAATCTAAGAAATAACACATTAAAAAAAATACTGCAAAGTTGCCTAGGGGCAACTTTGCCTTCTCTATCGGCACCATTTTACTCAATTTAGTTTCAGAATGGGTGGCAAGGAATAAGTTAGTCCTAAATATTTCTAAAACTAAAAGCATTGTATTTGGGACAAATCATTCACTAAGCCCTAAACCTCAACTAAATCTTGTAATGAATAATGTAGAAATTTAGAAAGTTGAGGTGACTAAACTGCTTGGAGTAGCCCTGGATTGTAAACTGTCATGATCAAAACATATTGATGCAACAGTAGTTAAAATGGGGAGAAGTCTGTCCATAATAAAGCGCTGCTCTGCCTTCTTAACGACACTATCAACAAGGCAGGTCCTACAGGCCCTAGTTTTGTCGCACCTGGACTACTGTTCAGTCGTTTGGTCAGGTGCCACAAAGAGGGACTTAGGGAAATTACAATTGGCTCAGAACAGCCCTTAAAAGTACACGGGAGCTAACATTAATGATATGCATGTCAATCTCTCATGGCTCAAAGTAGAAGAGAGACAGACCTCATCACTACTTGTTTTTTTAAGAAGTGTTGACAAACTGAATGTACCGAGCTGTCTGTTTAAACTACAAGCACACAGCTCGGACACCCATGCATACCCCACAAGACATGCCACCAGAGGTCTCTTCACAACCCTCAAGTCCAGAACAGACATAGTACTACATAGAGCCATGACTACATGGAACTCTATTCCACAACTGATGCAAGTAGTAGAATCAGATTTTTTTTTAAACAGGTAGAAATATACCTTATGGAACAGCGGGGACTGTGAAGAGAGACACACAAAGGTACAGACACATGCATACATTATAATATTGTTGTATGGTGGTATTATACATTTTGTATTGTAGATATGTAGTGGTGTAATAATGTAATATGATATGCTGTTTATATGTAATGAAAGTGCCTTAATGTGTTTGGACACCAGGAAGAGTGGCTGCTGCTTTGGCAACAGCTAATGGGGATCCATAATAAATACAAATACAGTTCTCTATAAACTGATGGGTCCTTGGGTGCAGAATGCAAAAACATTATAATACAGTAAATCATTTACAATCCCACTCTAACATAGGTTTCTATTGAGAAACAGTTATAGTTGATTTTCTTCTGATAAAATCTTCTTCTGATAAAATCTTCTGGCTTGACCAGGAAATGCATTTATCAAAAAGGGGATATGCAGGTCACAGGTGGGCCATTTCACCAATTCGGTGCCGTTTGAGAAGTGTAACTTGGTCAAAAGAAGTGTTTGATTTCACCTAATTTAACATTGTCATACAGAGCAAATGTTCAACTTCCTAAAAACATGTTTCCCATCTCAAGAGTTTAAATAAAATAATGATTATAGTAAGTGTACAGGTTTGACGTTAACAGGATTTCATCTTAAATCAGCCATAAATCCCCTCGTGACAGGGGAAATGGAAGCTGGTTGTGTGCAACAGGGAGTGGCAATTAAAATTTCAAGCCTGTCTATTTATGGGTAACAGGGTTGACGTGTTATGACGTGTTATGCACGACCCGGTATGTTTTCCACCACAAAGTCCCAGAAAATGGACAAAAGGAGTATAACCAACTGACCTGATTTTACACTATGATTGTTCAATGTTTTTGAAAAAATATTTTAAAAGGAATAATTTCACCATATTAAAATTAGTTCAGTTCACAGGGTTGACCTTAAATTAAGGGACAGACGTAAATTAATCCCCAATATTCAGAAATGACTGTTGAAGCAACAAAATGACTAGGGATTTACAACAATGGTGAAATTTGGGAGACATTTTGGGATTAAGTGGGTTGAAATCTTCCTAGAAGTGACACAGGGTTAAATAAGATGCTGAATTTTTACACTTTAGCAAGCCTTTATTCATATAAAAAAAACACCTGATTTATTGAATGCTCCATGTGGTCTTTATTAAAGAGCACTTCATTTAATATAACAATTCAAATTCAATATTGGTGTACAATTTCTACTTAAATTATCAAAGGGACGCTAAAGGCGCTTTTCGTGGAACGACCCAGGTATCTTCTGGTTGAGAGTTCAGACCTTGGGCGGGGGTTCAGTCCCTAACACAGTTAAGGCCTTGGTTCCTAGACTTGGAATGCAGGGAACACAAACCTTCCATTGCGACAAGGTCACAGAAAGGTTGCATCTGATACTCTAACCCTCCTGTTCCACCAGTTTCTGACGTGTCACCATCACAATCTCCTCCATCACCTCCGGTTTTAAGATATCCTTGATCTAGAAAGACAGAGAGACAGGTAACTTTATATGCTTTGTAAACACTTTGAAATCGGATGAAAGGTGCTAAAAAGGCAATGTCATCATAGTCATCATATGAATGGCTTGGATGGCTTTACATTGTGTGTCATGCAAAATGGCTTGCCATCGTGTACTTTTTAAAGATAATGATCTAACTGAGGCACAATGAATGGAAAGGTTTGCTTCTTTCAGATCCTCTTTCCATTAGCCAGATCAGTACAGACAGCGTTACCTGGTGTGGGAGTGATGACTCGTAACAGTAGAGCACACTGGTGTCATACAGCAGCACCTTGTGTGCCCCCAAGGCCAGCAAGCAGTTCCTTAACCGCGAGATCACCTCCCGATCAGAGAGAGAGACAGGCTGAGAGAGGGAGAGGTTACAGTGAGGTGAGCCGAAAGACAATGTTGAAAAGGGGAAACAGAAGGATTGGGGTAGATAATATAAATCTAGTAAAAGTCAAACAGTTATAAGTCTTGTTGAAAGATAAGTACAAATTCAAGTAACACTTCATATTATCTACATAGAAGTTGGATCCCTTGTATTTCCCACTCGCATCTCTGTAGCCCCAGGCAGCTCTTACCTCCAGACTGGTGTAGTATCCTCCAGCCTCCTCATCCTGCTGTCCTGGGGCGGGGTACAGCCACACAAAGCCATTGTTGCCCAGGATGATGGAGGCCCCACACGGCAGGTTGTGGAAGTGGGTTTTCTGTCTCTTGATGAGAGAGGGAGATAGCTGCACAAGAACTCCTTGCCCCAGCTGATGTGATGTGGTTGCAAATTAATAAGAGAAGAATATGAGGTCAATAATTTTCAATCAATTTAAAAACCATAGAACATCAAAATTATTGATCACACATTGGGTAGTTCATCTTTGCTACCTTTCCGTACTTTAAACTGCGGGTGTGAAGAGAGAGTGCTCCATCCGAGAAAACAGACTGTACCTCTGCCTGAGAGAAGAGCTAGTCAAGGACAATCTCGACCATAGTCACATACAAATTATGAAACAGATAGAAGTTAATGCATTCATCAATGAGAGAATGACCCTTTCTAGTAGACGGAAGAGTAAAAAAAAAGGGAATCTCAAGATAACAAAGATTCCATGTATTTCAGTGTGGTTTGGAGGGTAGGCTGGATATTATGAAGGCAAAAGGGCCCAGGTTACTGGTTAGGGTCAGATCAGAGGATACACTGATGAGGTCCCCCTCCTGAAGGTAGTCTCTCATGGTGAGCTCATCTTCTGCTGACCGTCTCCTCTAAGAAGGACAGATATAGACATAGAAAGATTGATTTATGGTAAGACAAAGAAAGAAAGAGAGAATAATGAAAATAAATATCCAAAGAAGTTTGACCAACAGTGTCATAACAATATGCTTGCACTGGGTGCTAAGAGGAAGAGAGGACCAAGCACACATTTACCCAAAGACACTTCCATATTCCCAGATCTAAGTTGTCTATTCCACTCACCAGCTCTCCTCCGGGCAGATTGACAGAGGATAGCAACAACACAGAGTCCAGTCTGGAGTTGGTCTCCAACTTCCAGCGCTTCTGTTGCACCTGCAAACAGCAGACAAACACTAAGCTCCAACCAGGAGAAGCACGATCACCCCAAGTCATTATTAGCCTTACTAACCGTATCACCACCTCAAACGGAAACATACCTCTGTGATCCTTCCGACCACCACATCTCCAACCTCCCCATTGAACCTGGGAATCAGAACAGATTATGATGGCAAAATTAATCAATAACAAGTCATATAGTTTTTTTGTTGTTGTACATACCAACTTAGACTGTGATACAATAACAGCAGATGCTGCACAATGGAACAGTTGTCTTCAACATAGAGTCAGTAGCTAACCACTGTGGTAAATCTAAGCCTACAGATATTACTGTGGCACCTGGTCCACTTACCTGGTCCTGAGCGGCCGTACACAGATGAGCTTATTAACCCTCTCCACCTCTCCTGCCACAGAGGCTGTTAGTTTTTCTTCATCCATGTAAGTCCCATGACCCCTAGAATGAAAATCAGTGTGGTCTAATCATGACTCACTCTATATCCACTTTCAATGTCATGTATACTCCGGACTCCGACATTGCTCATCCTAATATTTATATACTTCTTAATTCCATTATTTTACTTTTAGATCTGTGTGTATTCTTGTGAATTGTTAGATATTACTGCACTGCTGGAGCTAGGAACACAAGCATTTAACTACACCTGCAAGTACATCTGCTAAATATGTGTATGCGACCAATAAAATTTGATTTGAACACAATTCAAATTAACTTGGCAGAAGGTGTATGATTCAATTAAGAGAAACTTGAAATTGTGCAGCAAATATTAACAATAGTATAGTAACCCATATGGAAAAGATTGTTATATGTTCTACCTGGAACTTGTAAGTAATACATATAGCAGTAAATATACTTACAAGATTCATAGAATATTATTTTAATATCTGACATATGGGTATTTAACATTTAGACATAACAGAAATATTGCATGTATTATATAAAAAACATACAAGAGACATGAAAGCAAAGCATTCTAAGGTCTCACATACATGGGACATACACATTTCAAAGCACTTGAATACCACTGTCTGACGTCATTGAAGCATGCAAGACCACCTCGAGGAGGAAAGCAGGAGTAGTGGTGAAGGAGGAGGAAGGGGAGAAGATGAGAGAAGAGGAGGAGGAGAGGGGAGAAAAGGACAGGAGGAGGGGGAGAATGAGGAATGACTGATAACTAAATAGATTCACTGCTGTTAAGTGGAGATCTCGCAACAATCATACAATCATTCTCACGATAGCACATTGGTACTAGTCTGTGAAAAATATCAAAGCTAAGTGGAGGCGTCATGCCCATAGGGGGCACAGGGGCATGTGCCCCCTCATAATTGTCCTGTTTAATATAGATATAGTGGAATTTTTGGTTGTTTTTCTCTGTAATACTACTAGCCACCTGGCAATTTTATGAAGTTGGCTTTAGCTATCGTAGATTGGTTCCCAATATTCTAACTTGCTACCACGAAGACATTTCAGGCTATCAATAAAAAGTTAGAGTAGCTAGCTTGTCTAACTATCTTAGCTGAAATGCCTGCTGGCAAGTAATTACTAAATGTACTGAATAAGACTCACATTCCTTTCCATCTTTTACCCAGATTTCAGCAGATAAGCATATTTAGTTTAATTAAAAAGGTGCTACACATAGCAACCATGATGTACTCTAGATGAGGGATGGGCAACTTTGATTGGGGTGGGGCCACACAAAAACAGAACTCATGAGGGGCTGCAGTGGCTTGTAGGTCTGCGTACCCACATCCATAACCCCTCCCCCCATTTTCTGAAATTCTACACATTTTGCCACAGGGCGAAGAGAAGATTTTGCAATTGTATAACTCATTTCATGCAATTCTACTCATTTTGCCATGCGGCATATAGAAATAATTGCAGTTTTAAAGCTCATTTCCTGAAATTCTACACATTTTGCTATAGGGTGGAGGCAAATGTTTGCAGTTTTAATACGATAACTGATGTGTTGGGTGTATTGGTTTTTAAATCTATCTATGATTGTGCACCACAATACATGTCAGAGATGATTTTAAGTTGTGTACCCAGTAGGTCCCTCAGTTCCTCTGGCCTTTTAACTATCCCAAAGCCTAGGACCAAAAGGCATGGAGAGGCAGCCTTTAGTTACCATTCCCCAATCCTCTGGAATAGCCTGCCAGACAACCTGAGGGGGCTGAAACTGTGGACATTTTTTAAAAGCGATCTTAAAAACACACCTTTTAAGCTTTGCTTTTCAGTCTTTTGTATTCTATTCTCTCAACAGTAAAAATCAAGTTGCCCATCCCTGCTCCAGATTTCAGGAAAAAGCTCTCTCATTTCAAAATGCTAAATTCTCCAACTTGACCCCCTCGAGACCACCCCTTTGCCATCCTCACATACTTTGTGCCCCCTCATATTTTTGGGTTGCATGACACCCCTGAAGCTAAGCAGGGCTGGGCTTGGTTAAAACACTGGATGGGGGACCAAAGGCATAGCTGTAGATACATTAACTGTCCAGTAGGAGGTGCTGCCCAGCCTTAATCATGGAAACTCATTTACAATACAAATATTGTATTTCTTTTAGTAATTGTCATGTTTTTTTATATGTTGACTTATAAAAAACAATGTAAAACCTACAATTAAAGCATTTATTTTGTAGAGGTTACATTCTCAGTACACACTTTTCTTATAATATTCATAGACGACTCATAATGAATATATTTTGGCTCAAATATGTCATACCATATATTTGTAGGAAATGCAGCACAATCAAGTATTCAATTGTGTATTTCATATAAGGCATATAATTCAACACAAATACACAACTGACATACACTACCGTTCAAAAGTTTTGGGTCACTTAGAAATGTCCTTGTTTTCCATGAAAACATACATGAAATTAGTTGCAAAATGAATAGGAAATAGTCAAGACGTTGACAAGATTATAAATAATGATTTTTAATTTAAATAATAATTGTGTCCTTAAAACTTTGCTTTCATCAAAGAATCCTCCATTTGCAGCAATTACAGCCTTGCAGACCTTTGGCATTCTAAGAGCGTCTGCTAAATGACTTAAAATGTAAATGTAAATGTAGTTATCAATTTGTTGAGGTAATCTGAAGAGATTTCAACTCATGCTTCCTGAAGCACCGCCACAAGTTGGATTGGCTTCTTGGGCACTTCTTACGTACCATACGGTCAAGCTGCTCCCACAACAGCTCAATAAGGTTGAGATCCGGTGACTGTGCCAGCCACTCCATTATAGACAGAATACCAGCTGACTGCTTCTTGCCTAAATAGTTCTTGCATAGTTTGGAGCTGTGCTTTGGGTCATTATCCTGTTGTAGGAGGAAATTGGCTCCAATTAAGTGCCATCCACAGGGTATGGTGTTGCAAAATAGAGTGATAGCCTTCCTTCTTCAAGATCCCTTTTACCCTGTACAAATCTACCACTTTACCACCACCAAAGCACCCCCAAACCATCACATTGCCTCCACCATGCTTGACAGATGGCGTCAAGCACTCCTCCAGCATCTCACAAATGTTGTTCTTTGTGATCCGAACGCCTCAAACTTAGATTTGTCTGTCCATAACACTTTTTACAATCTCTCTCTGTCCAGTGTCTATGTTCTTTTGCCCATCTTAATCTTCTATTTTTACTGGCCTGTCTGAGATATGGCTTTTTCTTTGCAACTCTGCCGAGAAGGCCAGCATCCCGGAGTCGCCTCTTCACTGTTGAAGTTGAGACTGGTGTTTTGGGGGTACTATTTAATGAAGCTGCCAGTTGAGGACTTGTGAGGCGTCCGTTTCACAAACTAGACACTCTAATGTACTTGTCCTCAGTTGTACAACGGGCCCTCACACTCTTTCTATTCTGGTTAGAGCTAGTTTGCGCTGTTTTGTGAAGGGAGTAGTACACAGTGTTGTACGAGATCTTCAATTTCTTGGTAATTTCTAGCATTAAATACCTTAATTTCTCAGAACAAGAAAAGACTGACGAGTCTCAGAAGAAAGTACTTTGTTTCTGACCATTTTGAGCCTGTAATCAAACCCACAAATGCTAATGCTCCAGATACTCAACTAGTCTAAAGAAGGCCAGTTTTATTGCTTCTTTAATCATAACAACAGTTTTCAGCTGTGCTAACATAATTGCAAAAGGGTTTTCTAATGATCAATTATCCTTTTAAAATGATCAACTTGAATTAGCTAACACAACACAGGAGTTGCTGATAATCGGCCTCTGTACGCCTATGTAGTTTTGCTTTTCTTTCAGAAACAAGGACATTTCTAAGTGACCCAAAACTTTTGAACTGTAGTGTATAAGGAAAAACACCGTACAGGATCCTTATTACGGATTACTTATTCGATTTTTGTATAAATAATTTTCTGCCATACAAGATTCTTATTTGATTTTCATTATTATTATCCATACGGGACGTCAAGCTGGCTAAACAACCTATGAATGGAGTGAATAGCTACAGTACTGCACAAGTGAAACTTGCAGAGTATTATGCACTAACAAGTGAGACCTGACATATCATGTCAACATCATCATATCTAACGTTAGCTAGCTACCTATCTAAAGCAAATTAGGCAAACAAGACGTGGATTAATATTGATTTACAGTAAAGAGAAGGACAAAAAAAAAAGCTCAGACTCAAAATATTATACAATTGGAGCAGCATGTTGACGGATTGTTTACTTGTACTCGTGAGATTCATACTAGCTTGTAGACAGACATACCTCATAAACCCTGTATCTGATGTAATCACATCACCGGGCACAACTAGATCTTTTCCATCCAAAGCAGACAGAGAGGGTGATAACGTTACTTGTTCCCGAAAAGTTGGTAATCTCATGTCCGCAGCCATGTTTTCTGTCTTCTGTAAATTTAAACGGCGCATGTAATTGACGTCATCGGATACTTGGCCATTCAGAATGTAACGAAGCCGATTTCCACAAATCTAAATAATGTCTCTCGACATTCCTTCATTTTATAACTTATTTTCACAATATTTCAAACTGCATGAGTAATAATGTGAAACAGACAATGCATTGCTTTGCAAAAAAAAACATTGTTTACGCAAGGATGCTAGTTTCTTGATGTCTTGCGCCATCATGTGGACTTGAAGCGATACAACCCACCGAGAGCGTTTTTCATTATCATTATGTGTAGAGGGCAATAAATAAATAACAGAGAATCATAACATTTTAACATGGAAATAGCTGTTCTATAATTCAGCCTACAGTAGTAGCCAATGTGTGGTGTTCAAAGTAGGCCTACATTCCACGAGACTTTCGAAAAGGAAGTGACTGAAAATGTTGTGTTGTTGTTTGATGCAAGAAACCACTTTACAAAATAAAATGCGTTATTATTCCCATACTTTTATTACAGAGAATCAGCCAAATTATGCTACCCTCTGCCTATTGGCTACTTAGCTGTTTCAAGCCTGTCTCAAAATACAACACTGCCCCTTTAAGACAAAAAAAGCTCTTTACCTGACTAGCTTTTGATAGAAATGTACACATTTTGTGCTCTTGTAGGAAAAAATCGCTCCCCCATTTCTGACTACAAATGATCTCTAACAGGGCTAATAATTCACTAACTAGCAAAGGATAAGAACAAATGTGCACACGTTTTACATGCAGCTCTCGCTTTGATCTCAAAACAAGCCATCTACTCATTACAGCTCATGCTGTAAACACAGTCCAGTTCAAAGGGAACGGCACAGATACATATATGGCAATGGTCTATTTGCATATAGGCCTACTGCAGCCCTGATTGGTTATGCCCCACAGGTCTGTGTAGAGCACGGCCGAGATGTGCATGTCAATGCAATAGAATCCTACTCCGCTACTTTCTGCTTACAACAGCATCTCTGGCATTGTTAGTTTTGCATACTCTTGCATAGTTTGTTTTGTTTTGCATTGAAAGAGGCTAATATTGCATTGATTTGATTACAATTCCCACAGTAAAGGGGGTAACTCTCTAGGAAGTTGAGTGAAGTTCAATCTCGTGCTTCTCTGCTCTGGCTGATATTTCTTCTGCACAACATTGACTCGACAAGGTGTCGAATGCATTCCACAGGGATGCTTGCCCACGTTGACTCCAATGCTTCCCACAGTTGTGTCAAGTTGACTGGATGTCCTTTGGGTGGTGGACCATTCTTGATACACACAGGAAACTGTTGAACATGAAAAACCCAGCAGCGCTGCAGTTCTTGACACAAACCGGTGCGCCTGGCACCTACTGCCATACCCTGTTTAAAGGCACTTAAATATTTTGTATTGCCCATTCACACTCTGAATGGCACACATACACAATCCATGTCTCAAGGCTTAAACATATTTATTTAACCTGTCTCTTCCCCTTCATCTACACTGATTGAAGTGGATTTAACAAGTGACATCAATAATAGCTCATAGATCATAGCTTTCACCTGGATTCACCTGGTCACTCTGTCATAGAACGAGCAGGTGTTCTTAATGTTTTGTATAGTTCACAGGAGGTTGGTGGCACCTTAATTGGGGAGAACGGACTCGTGGTAATGGCCAGAGGAATGGTATCAATTGCCTTTCCATTCGCGCCGTTCAAGCCATTATTGTGAGCCGTCCTCCCCTCAGCAGCCTCCACTGCGCTAGTTCATAATAGGCTACCAAAATGTCCAAAGTAAAGAACACTATGCAGACGTATTAATATCATTCTTTATTTAGAATATAAGGAAAGCACACGTATTTACATTCACATACAGTTCATAATTACACAACACTTTACATTAATATACAGAGATAAAGGGACAATTTATTACAGTGTAAAATTTTGAAATAAATTTACACCTATTTCTACATACTGTACATTTCATTGGAATTCAACTTTTTTACTTTACTTTTTCAAACAACCTTCCTCCTGAGTTGGAAGGCCTACGATGACAGGACGTAAAGTGAGGATAATTGTATTTAATGACAGCATGAAGGAACCACCCAAAAACTAAAATATGTTATGGTAAAACATCCTTATCTGAAATACAGAGTACTCTTCTTGACCAATAGAATTATTAACTAGAATAGCAAAGTATTTCCTTTGACATGCTGCATCCTGGCAATAGTGTATTGAGTAAACAAACAGATGAATAATGGACAGTTAACCTAAAAATAGCCTACTCTTGGAACCAACATTCAGTCCTTTGTTCAGATTCTCTGTACAGGCAATAGTACAACAGTTTCCTTTGGAACAACAAAGTGTTTTTGACACACTCTGATTTTTTGTGACCATTACAAACATAATACCCAATAAGTCTAAGCAGACTCGATTGTAAATAAGGCAACCAGTAAAAAAGTATTTGAGAACGGCTGTACTATCAGCTCAACCCACCAGACATAGTACACTCAGACATACTCTGGTCCATTGCAATGTCATAGCGATGCCTGCCACACCAGCAAACAGTAGCTTCTCTGAGAATGAGGGAGAGCGCAACCTGTGGCTCAAGTGTGCAGAAGTAAAGTGCAGAGTTGTTTGCATTAGCAAGTTTCTCTTTCTTCTCTGCTATCATAGCACCATGGTGGGGATATGGTGAACCAGGGGGACCTGGTGTTGGGTCAGGCTGGTGATCGGTGGGGGTGGAGGTGAGATTTGGGAGGCAGTGTCTGCGCCCCCCGCACCTGGCCTGTGCCTGGCACTCTTCTGGTGTGCCCGCAGCCCTGCCAATTGGGAGTAGGCGCTCTGGCACACGTGGCACTTGTAGGGGCGCTCTCCGGTGTGCAGTCGCACGTGGTTGCGCAGGGTGGATGACTGGCTGAAGCGGCGGTTGCAGAAGCGGCAGACGAAGGGCTTGTCCAGGGTGTGGATGCGCATGTGGGAGCGCAGGTTACTACGCGAGTTGAAGCCCCGGTGGCAGATTACGCAACGCATGCGGCTGGTCGCAGACGAGGAAGAGGAGGAGGAGGAGGAGGGGGAGCAAGATGAAGAGCCGTCACATGAGTGGGAGTCCTCTGAAGCGAAAGGAGAAAGAGAGGGAAGGTGAGATATTTAATTCATAAACTGATGTGACTGCCATATCAAATGTTGATTTTGACATGGAATAGAATCAGTCTATTTGCAGTAGTTTGAAACGAATAAGGGTGATGGGAATCTGTTGGCTGCAGCAGAGCCCATAACACACTGGCACCACAGGTAAAGGGGGTCAGATAGTAATCTGGTTCTCTAACGCCCATAGCATGAGGAAAAAGGAGCTCACCATTGCGGCTCTTTTTCTGATGCTCTTCTTCTGTACCGGGAACGCCAGGAATACCAAGGAAGGTGTTGTGGGAGTTTCCGTACCACACTAGCAGCTCCTGGTCTGGAGGGATAGTCTGTAGAGAGCAGAAGGAGGAATGTTAAAGAACGAATAGGATGAGGTAACTATATCTGTGGAGATCCTAGGTTCCGATGATAGTCTCCACCAACTTTGCATTACGCATCAAGAGTCACAGATCTCTGTACAAACAGCAGGTTGTGCTATTCAGCAGCTGAAAATAGGTTGCCCTATACAGGCTAGGGGAGATTTGACCCTTTTATACAGTCTATGGAGTCTGTACCAACAAAGGCCTACAAACGAATGGGCTTAGCTGCAGAACTTGTCATGGCAGCAACCACACGCTTTCAACGGTCCTTGTGAAGGCTGCATCTCAGAGTTGTGAGTGACCGTATCTGGCTTGGTTCTCACCTCCACGGCCCTGTAGAAGATGCTGCTGCCGATCTGCACCACCTCCAGGTTCTGCTCCTGCTCGTTGCGGGCACACTTGATGTAGGTCATCCAGCTGCGATGGTCCTCCTGACTGGCATCAATGAAGTAGCGCACCGTGCCATCATCGTTGAACACCTGAGATCAACAGCAAGAGGTTAGGAGTCTGGTACAATTTTAATGCAAATTACACACTGGGCACACACTGGTTAAATTAAACTGGTTTCCACATTATTTAAATGAAATTACTTAAAACAAACGTGGAATTGACGTTGAATTTATGTCTTTGCCCAGTGGGTATTATTGTCCATGTGTGACATAGACTCTTATACATACAGCTTACTGGTGAACAAGACCAACTATTCCCCCTTGCACATGTGCTTCCTTCACAAAAACATGCCATGCAGATTCATTGCTGTTATTCTCCGGCCTAATTGTGATAGCAGCTCAGTCCCTAGTTATGGTAGCTGCACAGATGATTCTCACCTCCCACATGAGGTTGTTGTTCTTTAGCAGGTCCACGTGTTCAGGGGAGATGACCGTGCCAGTAAATGGACCCATCTCTGTGCCTGCCTTGATCCAGGTCTTGGAGAAGATGCCCAGGCCCTCGCCAGGTATAGAGCTCTGGGCAATGATCACCTCACTGGGCAGCACCAGGCTGGACAGCTTCTGGACCTCTGCAAACAGAAAAAAGAGTAGGTTATTTGACTGCTGCGTACATTTCATTAAACCTGTGAATTTGGTCATTCCATGGTTATAAATGCATGAAATTGTAGGCCTACCCAAGCTTATCAATTTGCCTAAAAGACGTTGAGGATAGGAGTGGTTTAAGTCAGGCATTGTGCATTAATGCCAATATTACGTTTTTTTCATAAAATAAAATGTAAAAAAGCAAATGGCCCATCTTTCGAATAAAAAAGTTAAATATGATGTTTTGATAAATCATGAATTTTAAATATATGTTTGTACTGGCTGGTCTAAAATATTATTTAAGTGTCTTACGAATTAGGTGTTTAACATTTTGTAATTGCCAACACAGCAAATAGATTGCATCTTATTTTGGTGACGAAATATTAGGTAGCCTAACATCTCATCCACCGTTTAATTCGATTAAATGGATGAATTGAAAGTTATTGTTTCAAAGAAAATATTTAACTCGCAAGCATTTTCACCCTCATTCAAAAAAATTAAGAAAACACTTGGGTTTCTTTAATGTCAGAATCAAAGAAATGTATTTGGGACTGCGAAAAGACGGCTCGAAGAGAGGTTAAATGGTCTTCTATTGCTCAGGGTCCAGCCATTTGTCATGCTTCAGATGTGATATTCATTATACCCTACTGGAAAGAAACGGCTAATTCCAAATTCATTATCCTTTTAAGAACTTTGTAGCAATAAAATTGCGCTGAATGAAATGAGGACTTGTTTAAAAGGCCCAGGAATTTCTCGAACAAAAAAATGGAAAGGCGATTAGATGGTTGACATGGTATGAATGGCAATAGAATTAGCCTTCACGGCGCATTATCTGAAGAACAGAAATCTTTTAAGGCGAGAGAAAGAGAAAAACGCCGGAGCCCATAGCTGCCAAAATAGGAAAAGAGACTGTCCGGAGATTGATGAATGCGGGATAAAACCCGGGACACCTCAAAGAAAGGGAACCTTTCTCTCCCTTCGGTTTAAGTGGAAACTTTCTCAGGTCAAGCACAAAGTTAACCAAATGAGTTTAATACCCTTCGTCTTTCAGTCAGCAACAGTTACACGCCTAACAAGCTTCTAAATGCAAGGTCTCAAAGCACTAAATGGGTTAATGCGCTAAATGGGTGGAAATAAAAGGTCCAAAGAATGAAAATACGGGAGAACAGTAATGAGAAAGTCACAGGGACCTTGGGAAGAAATCTAGAACAGAGGAGTGACGGTTTCCACTTCTTTTGGTTCACTGTCAATGACACATGAGACCTCACTGAGGTTCTTGTATGAATACATTCTTACAAAATGCCTATTTTACACGCCTTTTAGTCAATTATTGTCAACAAGAGGGACACTTGTTAAAATAACAGAAATTGTTAATAGAAAATAAATCTAGGTTGAGTCAAAATGTTGAGGGTATTGTTTTTTTGGACCAGTCGTTTTATAGCCTAATAAAATGAACCATCTTTAAAATATATATATATGATTTCACCCTGAGTATAGCCCATGTCACAATTTGGTATAATAATAATAATAAGCCTACATTTAACGAGACAAGCATTAGGATGTTAAATTGCAACAGATAGGCCTAGGCAACACGTTCTTTAGGCCTAGTGGCTGGTTGCCCGTACAGAAATCATAGGAAGAATTCCAAAAGGGGCAATTACCTCCAACGAACGACTGCGCGAGGACCTCAGCTGTGAAGGCTGTCTTGGGACCGATGCTGCTCTGCCTCTCCTCCATCAGGTGCTCTCCGATCACATTTCTCCACCGTCCATACAGGAAACTGTGCAGAATGTCTGAGGTGATAATATCAGACAAGGACCGACTCTGGCATTTAAATCCAGACTTCAGGGCTAAAGCCTCTGCAGGTAATACCGAGCCCATCACGCAAACTATTGCAAGCCGTGTTCAGATATGAGTGTCTTCAAATGCAAAGTGGATATTCCTTCCCGTTAGACGGCTGGGTGGAAATGTGCCGTCCTCCTGCAGCGAGGGTCCTCTTTATAAGTTGCTGGTCTGACCCCTCTCTAATGAGTTATTAATGACACTCCCCTTATGGTATGGACCTGCTCCAGCAGAAGAAAAGCCGCCTCTATTAGGCGGTCCTTCCCTTTCATGAGAGAGAGAACGAAAGAGAGAGAGTGAAATGGAGAGAGACAACAAGGAGCCTAAGCCAATAGACTACTCAGCAATATAAATGCATAATGTCTTTAATGCAGACATGATTGTAAATAAACAAAAATCTGTTAGGGGAGTATCCATTTTTTTCAGTCGCTTACAAATTATTCAACATCCCTTTACACACCAATCAGATGAGATTTTTCTTCATGAGAGATGTCCAAGACTGCCTTCTATAAAACTCATTCCAAAAAACACCTGGTCGCCAGTTTACCAATAGTTTTAGTAAAATATAAAATGTACATTTTAATGTTACTGAGTAGGGCCGTATAACATATAGCATAGATCACATGTAAATATGGCTAAACAATTGATGAAAAATTCACGTTTCTATATTCCACTCAAATGCTATACAGCACAATGAGTACCACGATTATTTAACAGAGTGAAAATACTGTCAACTTTAAACTGGTTCAACAATTAGTTTAAAAGTTTGTCTGTCATCAAATTAAGGTCATTGGGTCTGGGAGTTGCTTAAACGTTCTTTCTCAGGCATTCCGCATTCATGTGGTTGGCAATATTAATTTTCTTCCAGGGAGTTATAGCGCGGGAATAATAGAATTGAAACAAGCTCAACGTGCTTTACCGCATTGTTCCCATGCAAAAAATGCAAAGCTGCTTTGACGTGGTTCACTTCTCTAGCCCTTGTTGAAATAAGCGGTTTAATATTCATGGTTGTTCATAGCCCTTCAGTATATTGTGACAGCGTTTAGATGAGTATATACAGCCCCTTTCTTCTCAATAGCCACAGTTCTCTCTGTTTTTTCCTCTCTATTTTTCGGGCTTGATGGACTGGGGGTAAATGAGCAGTTTTCCTTCTCTTCCAGCAGAGAGAACATCTTTATTCCGTCCCCGGCTCGCGGGTTTCCTATTCAGTTCCTCTCCAAGTAATGTCAGGGGGCTGAAAAGTGCTGCAAATCAATCTTTCATGGTGTTTTGAGGGCACTTTGACACCCATGCACTCCGCCTTTCAATCCAACAACTACAAGGGGATGGTCCGAAAAGTTGGTCTCTGACGAATGTGGACTAGAATTCGAATGGAAAAGAAGATATGGATTCTAAATGCAAAGTATAGAACGGGTTGTTTTGAATACAGAGATAGTGAAAAGGTGAGTGACAAAGCACGAAAAAAGATGACTGTGCACACAGCTGCTTTTTTTAGTTTTGTTAGGAGGGGCACCTCCTACATGTGTGTCTTTTCCCAGATGAAATGTCCCCCTCGCTGAATCTGATTCGTTCTCAGATTTATTTACATGTATTGCATTTCAGCATTTATTTTACTAAGAGGCTTCAGCTTTGAGTTAAATCGTAGGGCCAGGGGAGGGACCGGTCTTTATTAAAGAGGAATTAAATGAATTGGAATGGGGTAACGCATGGATTTGATTTACTTATATGCATTAACCTTTTATTTTTCTGTCTGGTAAAGCGATGGACACGTCAAGATCTATTGAAAAACTATTTAGGCCAATATTTTCTAAATTAAAGTGTTGCCTATGGATTAAACAATAGCCTTTAAATTTGCTATAGATTTCTTTCCAATATTTTGCAAAAAAATCTCACATTTTAGGCCTAGGGCAAGCAGCCACTAAACCTACAATTCGTAAAGAAATATGAAGTTGTATAGAATAAAGTAAAATATTGCAGATTAATCTTGTAGGCCTACAACAATTAAACTAAAGGTTCTTATATCACTACAAATTACGTTAGCCTATATATTCTTAAACTTTATATACACTATATGATATTTATTGTTTAACGGGGTTGAGCTTAAGAGTAGGCCTTTTTTATAATTCCATTTAAAACAACTTATTTTATTTCATTAATCAAATTATAGCTGCAAAGACTCATTTTATTTGTACATGGCATGTTACTTCAATATTTGTAGTCACCCATTAAATAGACCAAGCTCATAACATATTTTTTTGGAATTACTGTAAATCCATATTTCCTACCTTAAAGTCTTACATAAAACATGCTTTCCTTAAAACAGTCCTCTTAAAAAAGACAAAAACACCCCTTCAGCCATGCAATTATATAACAAGCATTCAACATTAAAGTGGGCTGAATAAATCGTATTAGAAACACCAAGCTCCTTTTAGTTTTTAAACAAACAAACATTCCCAACCGGAAGACAAATTGTCATTCATTTCGAAGCTGAATCATTCCTGTTACTAAAAAAACTACTTGCCAACTACAACCTCAGCTGAGAGGGATGGGCAGACAGGCCTCCCCTGGGCTCCTCCTTGGGGCCATTAAAAAGAGATTAAGGTAGATATCCCAGCATGGTGGATACAGTAGATCGGCTTATCTGCAGGAAAGGTGAGAGAGGGCCAGTCCCTCCCATAAAGGGGTTTCCCTGGAATGAGACAGGGGGGCAGGACACCTGCTTAACGAAACTGGAGCTTTAGAGGAGGAATGCAGATGTGCTATGTGTGTGTGTTTGAGAGATAGAGCCCCCCCAATTCCCCCCCCCTGCTCAGATAGGCAGGCTTGGTACTAAGTAAACACATTGTTAAAATGGGCAAATTAATTAGACTATAATCAAATGCTTGCATTTCATCAAATAATTTGTCTCACTGTTGACTAACCCAGACCCGTGAAAACAGACTGCACAACCATCCATTTTTCTTTGGACAGCCCTGCATAAACAAATCAATAAAGCCCATTTAATAAACTATTCATTGCTGTACAGGGCAGCTATTCAGGACCAACGTTGTGAACAGTGAATGAGCCATAATACGTACTGTCCCCTTCACATTCCACATTCTCTACATGAATACCCCTGGCGTACACCTAAAACGAAACATATACAGTTAGCGATACTATAGGGATTAGGTTTCACATGCAGCAGCATAGAGACCCTATTCAAAAATGAACGGCCAACCCCTTCATAATCATGGCTCTCAACCCATCTGGAGGTGATCTGGAGAACAACTAAATGATCACGCCTATACAATGGCCAAGCAGGCCAGGGACTGTCCGCAGGGGCTTCATATTAAAAAGCAAGAGGATCAAAATCAAGGGCTGGATTTGGAAACAGCTGCACAGTATCAATGAGGGGGGGACAGGGCCGGGCAGAGTAGGGTCCACTATGGCCGAGGCCCCCCCACGGGGAGTAAAGATGTGGGATGACAAAGCTGCTCAATAACGGTGCTCTGGGGACACCCCTGTGGACCGTTCACAAAGGGAGAGGGACAATGAGAAGAGTCAGAGACAAGAGCAAAGAATAACGGAATAAAATGTATCCAAGAATATGCTCAACCTACGCGTTTAATTTTTGGTATATACGGGAATTATAAAGCTTTGCGATAGTATAAAACATTGCCTAACTGAACTATGGGAGAACTTCAGGAGAATTTCTCCAAGTGTTTTGCCATACCTGCAAAAGTTGTTCAGCCTGGCTCTGCCTCTCCAGTCTGAAGTCGATGGTAGATAAAGCGATGTCCAAATTACATCTCATTAACTACAAGAACATACACTAAGGTTGAAAAATATGGCAAATGCAAAAATGGCATACACTAACTTGTCCACAAACCTTTTCGTGCATGGTCACAAGATTAAGTTCACGCAGTGATGATGCATTAAAATGGGTTTAACAGCAGAGTGGATCAATTAATCCCCTTTCCCTGATATTGGGATGGTTTTAGAAATCAGCCAATAGGTGGTCTATGAAAAGAATTTGGGTCGTTCCATGAAATTCGTGTCTTTTGTGTCCCTTTGATATTCAGAAATTGTGCACCAATATTGAAATTTAAGTCTGTTATATTCAATAAAATGCTCTTTAATATAGACCATGTAGAGAATGCAATCAATCTGAAATATGAAAAGTCTTCCTAAAGTTCCAAAAGTCAGCATTTTTGCATGTCTCTAACTCCAAAATGGTTCACCATTGTAAAACCCTAGTTATTTTGTTGCTCTGACAGTCATTTCTGAAGATTGTTTCATGTTAGTGATTCATTTACACCTCTCCCTCATGAAGTCAACCTTGTTACCTGAATTCTCATTTTCATTTGGTGAAACTATTCCTTTCTTAAAATAAAAATGTAACATCAAATAGTGAAATCAGTGTATAAGCAGGTGAGCTGGTCCTTTTTCTGGTGTTTTGTGGTGGAAAACTGAGCGGGTGGAGGATAACACGTCAAGCCTTCTACCCTGCAGGCTAGAATGTTTTTAATGAAAAAAATGTGAAGCTCGCATTCAATGGCCACTCCCTGTTGCACACAAGCTTCCATGCCCGTCACAATATGATTTATGGAGGATTTAAGATTAACTAGACAACCCTGTTAAAGCCAATCCGGTTTCTTTATTTTGAATTTAAGTCATTTTATTTAACCTCGAGATGGGAAAATATGTTTATGAAATTGAACATGTGCTCTTTGACAGAATGACAAAATTAGGTGAAAACAAAAGACATATTTTTTTTTTTTACCAAGTTACACATCTCCAAAGGCACCAAATTGGGGGAACTTGCATATATATATATAGACATACATACATGTACAATAAGAAACCACAATTGCCATATTCATACAGCTGAGATCACACAGGACCTTGTGGTAAAGAAAAAACACCTTTTAACTGATTGTATGGGAAAATCCAAATAATTCCAGTTCTGATCCACCTACACATAGGTGAGTAAAGGCAGGGGGGGGGGGGGGGACTTCTGCATGTAAATTGCTTATTTACATATAGGGGCAATTGATCAGTCTTTGGGAAACAAAAAAAAAAAATAATCCTCCTGACTTTCCCAATGGGCAAGTGCATTTTAGACTTTGGCAATCACTGCCATGCATCTTCTGGACATGTATATGAACTTTACACATTTGTATTGTTTCTTCATGTCTTAAGGTATGGTTGCCAACTGCCAAGCAAAGAAAAAAAACAAGAGAAATGGTATGAAAAAAAAAAAATGTACCATGACATAAGAGCACTCAGAAAATATTCTCACCCTAGACTTTTTCCACATTTTGTTGTGTTAATAGAAGGATAAATTTCCCTCCGAGCATGGTGAAGTTTCTAATTGCACTTCGGATAGTTTATCATTTATACTTAGTCACTACAAAAGATACAGGAGTCCTTCCTAACTCTGTTGCCGGAGAGGAAGAAAACCGCTCAGGGATTTCACCATGAGGCCAATGGTGACTTTTAAACAGTAAGATTAATGGCTGTGATAGGACAACACTGAAGATGGCTCAACATTGTAGTTATTCCACAATACTAACCAAAATGACAGTGAAAAGGTCTGCACGGAATAAAAAAGTATTTCAAAACATGCATCCTAAGGCACAAGTTTTTTTTTTTAAGAAAAAAAGAGGAAAAATCAAATTTCTCCTGAATACAAGGTGTTATGTTTGGTGCAAATCCTACACAACACGTCAGAGTACCACGCTTCATATTTTCAAGCATTGTGGTGGCTGCATCATGTTATGGGTATGCTTGTCATCGTCAAGGATAAGGGATAGTTTTTTGGGGGGGGGGGGGGGGGGTTAAAAATAAACTGAATAGAGCTAAGCACGTGCAAAAATCCTAGCGGTAAACCTGATTCAGTGTGCTTTCCAGCAGACAGACAAATTCACCTTTCAGAAGGACAATAACCTAAAACAAGGCCAAATATACACTGGAGTTGCTTACCAGGACAACATTGAAAGTTACTGAGTGGCCTAGTTACAGTTGACTTAAATCAGCTAGAAAATCTAAAAAGGCAAGAGTTGGAAATGGCTGTCTAGCTTGACAGAGCTTGATGTATTTTAGAACGTGCAAATATTGTACAATCAAGGTGTGAGAAGCTCGTAGAGACTTACCCAGAAAGACTCACAGCTGTAATTGCTGCCAAAGGTGATTCTTATATGTATTGACTCAGGCGTGTGAATACTTATGTAAAATTAGATTTCTGAAGTTCATTTAATACATTCGCAAAAAAATATAAAACGTGGTTTTCACTCATTATGGGGGTTGTGTGTGTAGTAGATGGGTGAGAAAAAAGAAAAAAATACTTTCATCCTTTTTGAATTCAGGCTGTAACAAAATGTGGAAGTCAAGGGGTATGAATACTTTCTGTAGGCACTGTAGCAACTAATAAAGATAGTATACTTCAACCACAAGAGAGGCTTGCGGAACATTTATTTGAATTTGTGAACTGGCAAAGTGATTTTCTATTGAAAAAAAATATATTTTCTGTTTATACAACATACCATACAGTTTGACCTTTATATTTACTTCATGTATAGCGAATACTCAGTCTTAAAACAGAGCGCGGAGGAAAGGTTTCACAGTTTAAACCCAATAAAATCATTAACACTCAATACTGGAATGCGACAAGAAAACTAAGCTTTCAAATGGCAAAATAAAACAATTTTAACAGAACACAAAGGTAGTCTTGATGTTTTTAATACACGGTTACCTGTACATATGAGGAAAAAACACTAAAATTAAACATTTTGAAATTATAATATCCCTTTTCATTAAGCAATGAAGTTAACACTAGATTCATTTTGTAACTAATCAATCATACATATAATAGATCACACAAAGTAGAAAGAAAAATGAATTAAAAAGTTTAGCATTGGACTGTACACGAGTCCACAGTGTGTACTGGATGGGGCATTAGGGAAACTGGGTGGTACCAAATAAGACAATTTTGATCGTAATACTTAGCATATAAAAAACTACAATTAATTATTACACAGGTAGAATCCAGAGGCTTAGCAGTCTTGAATTATTTAGGTACAAAACATACATAAAAACCTGGCATTTCTCATTTTTGTCCATAGCAAGATGCAACATCAAATTTCAAATTACACATTCACGATCTTTGAACATTTTCAGTATGAAAACAGAACAGAAAAACAGGGACAGTTTTCCTGTGATAATGACTCCATGAAAAAAACTTCTTTGATTTAATTATATATATATTTTTTAAATAAAGTATTTAGTCAAGTATCTGAGCATACATACATAGTTTAACAAGATAGCAAAGGCAAATAACTCACAAAATGCAACATCCCATTTTCCCATATCAGATCATTGTAATAAATTATTCATTACATTTTCATATGCCTAAAAAAAATTCATCTAAGAACTACAAGTTAAACGCCTGTCAAAATATTAGAGAATCCATCTTTGTTTCAAAAATGAAATATGATATTGCACCTTTTTTAAACCAGAGTACAATAAAAGACAATGGAAAACAATACAAAGCACAACAGGAATTAAATTAGGAATTGACTGCCATTTGCCAACATCTCGTATTTTGCAACAAAATTATACATTTTCCTGTAACAAAATATCACAGTTATCTCACTGAATTAAAATGCTTTTTGTAAAAGGAAAAGAAAACATTTTTACACATTCTTAAAACATCTTATGACAAAACAAAAATTCATTCAAGACTGCTAAGCCCATAATTGCGATTTTATTGCAACAGAACTAGAAAAAATAGATTATATTGCGTTTACTGAAAAGTTACAACTCCGGGGTTCGTTTTGGCAATGTAATTTGAATCAAAAAGGAAAAAATAGAAAACAAAACAGCTCTCTCATAAGTCCAAAAGGGATCCCGGAAATTGTCAATTCAAAATAATGGTGTACACAAGTATTTAGTAACAATTAAATGTTCCTGATTTAGAAATATTCTTTTTTAAATTGTATAAGTCATTCTACAGCTAGTGTTTCTCACTAAGAAAAAAGTAAAAGTCTTCAAGGCGTTGCAAATCTAGAAACCTCTGTTACAAAAGGTTTGTTTTCATCCTCTCAGTGATTCAAAAATCTTCAACTAAAGGGTGTCCTCTCTAATGATCCTGCAAAACAGGTTCACATCAGTGACAATGGACAGACATTTACAAGTTACAGTACATCTATTTACAGAAACCACTTAGTTAAACAGGTGGAGAGGGTGCTAAGAGATGGAATGGGTTCTCACCTGAAGTCCTGGGGCTGGTGTCTGCTGTGCACCCTGGCTATAGTAGGCCCCCTGCTGTCTGTAATACTCCACCCAGGCAGCACTGTAGTCCGGAGGGGAGCTCTGCTGGGAGCCGGGGCCTGCTGCCTGGCCTGGGGAGAGGGTGAGCACAGGGTAGAGGATTGGGGGTGACAGAGGAAGGTCAGGGGAGAGGGAGTTCGAGGCACCAGAGCATAGAGCACTACTGACAGCATCAAACAGTGAGCAGAAATCTACTTCCTCTGATGTTGTGCACTCAAAAGGCAAGTCTATTGGAGGAGTTCAGTGGCCACGTGGGTGTAATCTTACTCTGTTTCTTGTAGAAATCCTCCCATGCTTTGCTGTAGTCAGAGCCACTGCTCTGGGCTTGGCTCTGCTGACCTGGGCACAATAAAACAAGGATGAGTCAATACAATACACACCAAACCAGCTACCAAGATCGCCCCAATTCATGTGTTTGGCTCCATAAATTACATTTCTTCCAACTCAAATATATTCAATTATTCAAACAAATGCTAATGTACATTGGTGATAAAATCAAGAGTCTGCCCATTACACCTTTGAAATGGCATTGATACACTAAGCAATCCAGCTGCACAAACATTTAACCAAAATGGTGAACTTCTGACTTCAATCATCAGCGTCAAATGGTGTCAAGGTGACATGACGTTTCTTTGCACGAAACTTCTTTAAACAAGGGCATGGGTAAGGTTTGAGATCTGGTTCCGAGGTGTATACTGCGCACAACCCTAACCCTAAGTGGAGGTGTTATACAAGCGAGAAGGGGTAGGAGCTCCATTCTCTGTTCTCCCCCAGAAGACTGACTCTTGCCTATCTTTTTAGAATACGGCTCCCATGCTTTGGAATAGTCCATCTGGCCGGTCTGTGATCCATTGAGACCTGCAACCAGACAGATAACACTGTTGGAGGACAGAGTTACTGCTTGAGGGTCTTTCAATGGAAGCTGAGGCTTACCATCCAGACATGTCCTGCTGTATCCTATGGCTTGTGGCCCCTACCCAAACTTAGCCCAAACCCTAACTAGAACTTCCATCAAGTGAAAATTGGCTTTGAAATTTGGAGAAACAATGAAGGAAACATTTTTAAGTAAACCCATATCTGGACGGTTAGTCACATTTTGAATGCAAGAACTACCCTGCCCTGCATTGCGAAAACCAGCCTTCAGTCTTTAATCTCTCCAATTCCTTGTATTCCTAGAACATTTCTGTTCAACTGGCAAAGTCTTGTCAGTAAGCTGAGCAGAGAGCATAAGACATAGCTAGTTTTAGTCCTCCTTCCACCTCTTTGTCCTCTTTCATTTCTCTGGGAGGGACTGTTATGCCTAGCATTATTTTGATGATTGCATGGTCTCCATATATCAAGGAATTGTAGTGAAACGGCAGACCGATATTGGTATTAAGTGTTATGGGTATCCCACCCTGAACCTAACTAACTTACTGGGGTCCTGCTGGCCCGGAGCCTGCCATGTCTGATATGTTGTGCCCCATCCTCCTGTCAGGAATGTCTGGGGTCCACTAACACCACAAAAACAGAGATAAGCATGTTAGACAGTTTAAGAGACCTACGGTCACAGTTTATATTTATACTAATTGTGTTGGCGTGGGAATTGCTAAATCATTGTTTTGATATTTTGGTCAGTGTAAGTAGCAGCCGAGAAGGTAGATGAAAGCATGTTAGACAAATGTAACAGTGGTAAAAAGTGGGGAGACCAAGAAGCTACTCACTTCTGATGCGGGGTAGTTGGTCCTTGGCCAAATGGGTTCAGACCAAAACTGCTGTTGCCCCCCATTCCGGAGGCCTAGACGAGAGAGCAAGAAAGGACAGGAGACCACACTTGTGGTTAAACGGGGGTGAACAGGCAAGGCCAAAGGGCAGCGCTGGCCGCTGACGCACTCCATTAAGTCCATTTGATGGATTCTTCATGTTTAACCCCGGGTGACATACTGGTGGACGGTAGGGGCACAAGAACCAGTTGCACCCCCCTTTTGACATGTGCCCTCATGAATATCAGGCCAGACAATAGCTTTGGGGGGGGTATAAAAGGACCACCTACCCCAATCTTCTCATCGATCAGCTGGCGGGCCATTTCCATCTGCTGGTGGGTGCCGCGGATGGAGAAGATGCGCACGTTGGGGTCGGTGTTAGGCGGCGGGTTTCTCTGCAGCTCCACGTGCGCTCCGGACTGCTGGTTGATGTTCTTGATGGTTTCTCCACCTTTTAGGGAAGAGGAAATACACAAGTTTACATTTTACCTCCAATCAATCAGTTAGTAAAAAGCACCAACACTTCTTCCCCCGCTGTCTGGTTCTTAAAAAGCACCAACACTTCTTCCCCCGCTGTCTGGTTCTTAAAAAGCACCAACACTTCTTCCCCCGCTGTCTGGTTCTTAAAAAGCACCAACACTTCTTCCCCCGCTGTCTGGTTCTTAAAAAGCACCAACACTTCTTCCCCCGCTGTCTGGTTCTTAAAAAGCACCAACACTTCTTCCCCCGCTGTCTGGTTCTTAAAAAGCACCAACACTTCTTCCCCCGCTGTCTGGTTCTTAAAAAGCACCAACAGTTCTTCCCCCGCTGTCTGGTTCTTAAAAAGCACCAACACTTCTTCCCCCGCTGTCTGGTTCTTAAAAAGCACCAACACTTCTTCCCCTGCTGTCTGGTTCTATCCTTTAGGCTTCACCACACGTACCTAAACTCAACCGACTGAGGGTTAGTTGTAGTGATACCTACACCTTCATCCCCATTCTATTTTAACATCCGTGCTAATCAGAGACAAAGGACGACAACACTTCCTCCCCCACGCTGACGAATCAGACGGCAGCTTCCTGACGTGAAGGAGAGCAATTAAACCAGCAGGAAGAAATGAAACTTAGATGGGGGAGAAAAGACAAATTAAAGCGTATCCTCTTTCTGGGATGTCGTTAGTCTCCTTTTGCTTTCCCGACTCCATGTTGCATTGTGGGGAGGGGGGGATACAATTACAACCTCTCCCCCCTCCTGCCATCCCAGTGAAAGGAGCGAGGGGGCTGTCCCAACATCAATTACACATTTGTTCACTGGTGGCTGACACTGGGCTGACCCCAGCTGACCTCGCAGTAAAAACGCTCATCCAAACCTCTCCTCCTCCCGTAGCCTCTTCCCTGCTGCCAATAGACTACACATGGGCCATTAACCCATTGTCAACCAAATGAAACTTCTGCCTTAATGAAGCCATTATGAGGTCCCCCCAGTCAGACAGCAGAGGGGAATGAAGAGCCACACTATTCATTTCATGAACTGGGCCTCGCTGGGACCACATCATACGGCCTTATTATTGAGACTGGTTTAGTAAGCTGGACAAAAAAGAAGGGGATATAAAGTGCAACTGGCGAGGGACTTAGGGTAAGGGGGAGGGAGACCAGACAAGTTGGCCAGCAGTATGGGAAAATCAACCAGGCGCTTAAACTTAAGTGAGAATCAAATGAAATGTTATTTGTCACATGCTTCGTAAACAAGTGTAGACTAACAGTAAAATGCTTACTTACGAGCCTTTCCAAACAATGGATAAAAAAAAAAAAAAACAAGGAACAAATACAATGAGTAACAATAACTTGGCTATATAAATGGGGTATGAGTACTGAGTCGAGGTGCAGGGGAACGAGGTAATTGTGGTAGATGTACATATAGGTAAGCATGAAGTGACTAGGCAACAGGATAAACAGTAGCAGCAGCGTATGTGATGAGTCAAGAGTTCATGCAAAGAAACAGTTAATGCAGATAGTCAACCAAGAGCTACACAGACTAACTATTTAGCAGTCTTATGGCTTGGGGGTACAAGCTGTTCAGGGTTCTGTTTGTTCCAGACTTCGGTACCGCTTGCCGTGCGGTAGCAGAGAGAACAGTCTGACTTTGATGGCTGGACTCTTGGACAATTTTTAGGGCCTTCCGCCGTAGAGGTCGACCGATTAATTAGGGACGATTTCAAGTTCATAAAATCGGTATTCTGCCTTTTTGGACACCGATTACATTGCAGGCAGACAACCTGTTACGCAAGTACAGCGTCAATGGGGCCTTGTGGCTGCAATGAGTCAAGGTAAGTTGCTAGCTAGCGTTAATCTTAAATAAAAAATAAACAATCTTCACATAATCACTAATTAACCTTGTAATATCATTAACCATGTGTTGTTAACTAGCTTGTCCTGCGGTGCATATAATCAATGCAGTGGCTGTTAATTTATCATCGAATCAGAGCCTACTTTAACTTCATCAAACGGGTGATGATTTAACAAAAGCGCAATCTTGGCACAAATGTACCAAACAATAATCATCAATGCCTTTCTTAAAATCAATACACAGAAGTATATATTTTTAAACCTGCATATTTAGTTAATATTGCCTGCTAACTTTAATTTATTTTAACTATGGAAATTGTGTCCCTTCTCTTGCATTCAGTGCAAGCAGAGTCAGCGTATATGCAACAGTTTGGGCCACCTGGCTCGTTGCGAACTGTGTGACCGTAACTCATTTGCCAGAATTTTACATAATTATGACATAACATTGAAGGTTGTGCAATGTAACAGCACTATTTAGACTTAGGGTTGCCACCCGTTCGATAAAATACAGAACGGTTTGTCGTATTTCACTGAAAGAATAAATGTTTTGTTTTCGAAATGATAGTTTCCGGATTTGACCATATTAATGACCTAAGGCTCGTATCTGTGTTTATTACATTATAATTAAGTCTGATTTGATAGAGAAGCCTGACTGAGCGGTGGTAGACATCAGCAGGCTCGTAAGCATTCATTCAAACAGCACTTTACTGTGTTTGCCAGCAGCTCTTAACAATGCTTGAGGCACAGTGCTGTTTATGACTTCAAGCCTATCAACTCCCGAGTTTAGGCTGGCAATACTAAAGTGCCTATAAGAACATCCAATAGTCAAAGGTATATGAAATACAAATGGTACAGAGAGAAATAGTTGACGCGTCATAATTCCTATAATAACTACAACCTAAAACTTCTGAACTGGGAATATTGAACCACCAGCTGAGCAAGGAATTTACGTTAGCTATTTATTTTATTTTTTATTTATTTTTTCCCATGGCACATATTGCACTTTTTTACTTCAACACCGTTTTTTGCATTATTTAAAACAAATTGAACACGTTTCATTATTTATTTGAGACTAAATAGATTTGATGTATTATATTAAGTTAAAATAAGTGTTCTTGTTAATTCAGTATTGTTGTAATTGTCAATATTACAAATATATATAAAAATCGGCATTGGCTTTTTTTGGGTCCTCCAATAATAATAATAAAAAAAAAAAAAAAAAAAAAAAAAAAAATCGGTATTGGCGTTGAAAAACCATAATCGGTCGACCTCTATTCTCCTGATAACGCCTGGTATGGAGGACGTGGGTAGCAGGAAGCTCCGCCCCAGTGATGTACTGGGGTCGTACGCACTATCCTCTGTAGCGCCTTGTGGCCGGATGCCAAGCGGTGATGCAGCCAGTCAAGATGCGCTCAATGGTGCAGCTGTAGAACTGAGGATCTGAGTGGCCATGCCAAATGTGTTCAGTCTCCTGAGGGGGAAAAGGCATTGTGTGGACCATTCCTTAGTGATGTGGATACCGAGGACCATGAAGCTCTCGACCCGCTCCACTACAGCCCTGTCCAAGTGGATGTGGGTGTGCTCCGGCCACCGTTTCCTGTAGTCCACGATCAGGTCATTTGTCTTGCTGACATTTAGGCAGCTCTACCGTTTAGCTCAATGCAGATGTTGCCTGTAATCCATGGCTTCTGGTTGAGATACATACGTACCATCACTGTGAGGACGACCTTGTCGACGCACTATTAATGAAGCCGGTGACTGAGGTGGTAAACTCCTCAATGCCATCGGATGAATTCCATAACATATTCCAGTCAATGCTAGTGAAACCACCATGTAGCCTAGCATCCGATTCATTGCACTACTTCTGTATTGAGCGTGTCACTGGTACTTCTTTTTTTAGTTTTTACTTGTAAGCAGGAGGATATAGAGATATATATATACACTGCTCAAAAAAATAAAGGGAACACTAAAATAACACATCCTAGATCTGAATGAATGAAATATTCTTATTAAATACTTTTTTCTTTACATAGTTGAATGTGCTGACAACAAAAGCACACAGAAATTATCAATGGAAATCAAATTTATCAACCCATGGAGGTCTGGATTTGGAGTCACACTCAAAATTAAAAGTGGAAAACCACACTACAGGCTGATCCAACTTTGATGCAATGTCCTTAAAACAAGTCAAAATGAGGCTCAGTAGTGTGTGTGGCCTCCACGTGCCTGTATGACCTCCCTACAACGCCTTGGCATGCTCCTGATGAGGTGGCGGATGGTCTCCTGAGGGATCTCCTCCCAGATCTGGACGAAAGCATCCGCCAACTCCTGGATAGTCTGTGGTGCAACGTGGCGTTGGTGGATGGAGCGAGACATGATGTCCCAGATGTGCTCAATTGGATTCAGGTCTGGGGAACGGGCGGGCCAGTCCATAGCATCAATGCCTTCCTCTTGCAGGAACTGCTGACACACTCCAGCCACATGAGGTCTAGCATCGTCTTGCATTAGGAGGAACCCAGGGCCAACCGCACCAGCATATGGTCTCACAAGGGGTCTGAGGATCTCATCTCGGTACCTAATGGCAGTCAGGCTACCTCTGCCGAGCACATGGAGGGCTGTGCGGCCCCCCAAAGAAATGGCAGCCCACACCATGACTGACCCACCGCCAAACCGGTCATGCGTCTCCAGACTCTGTCACGTCTGTCACATGTGCTCAGTGTGAACCTGCTTTCATCTGTGAAGAGCACAGGGCGCCAGTGGCGAATTTGCCAATCTTGGTGTTCTCTGGCAAATGCCAAACGTCCTGAACGGTGTTGGGCTGTAAGCACAAGATTAATTTCCCTGCATTAAAATCAACAGCTACTAGGAGCACTACCCGCAGCTATGCATTTTCTTGTTTGCTTATTGCCCCGATACAGCTCCTTTAGTGCGGTCTTAATGCCAGCATTGGTTTGTGGCGGTAAATAGACAGCTATGAAAAATCCAGTACCAGTCAAAAGTTTGCACACACCTACTCATTTAAGGGTGTTTATTTATTATTTTCTACACTGTAGAAAAATAGTGAAGAAATCACAACCATGAAATAACACATATGGACTCATGTAGTATCCAAAAGTGTTCAACAAATCAAAATATTGTTTATATCTGAGATTCTTCATAGTAGCCACCCATTGCCTTGACATCTTTGCACACTCTTGGTATTCTCTGAACTTGCTTCACCTGGAATGCTTTTCCAACAGTCTTGAAGGAGTTCCCACACATGCTGAGCACTTGTTGGCTGCTTTTCCTTCACTCTGCAGTTAAAACTCATCCCAAACCATCTCAATTGGGTTGAGGGGGCGGGTGATTGTGGAGGGCAGGTCATCTGATGCTGCACTCCTCTGATGCTGCACTCACTCCTCTAATAGCCCCTACACAGCCTGGAGGTGTGTTGGGTCATTGTCCTGTTGAAAAACAAATGATTGACCCACTAAGCTCAAACCAGATGGGATGGCGTATTGCTGCAGAGTGCTGTGGTAGCCATGCTGGTTAAGCGTGCCTTGAATTCTAAATAAGTAACAGACAGTGTCACCAGCAAAGCCCCATCACACCACCTCCTCCATGCTTCACGGTGGGAACCACACATGCAGAGCTCATCCATTCACCTAGTCTGCGTCACAATGACGGTTGAAACCAAAAATCTCAAAATTTGGACTCATCAGACCAAAGGACAGATTTCCACAGGTCTAATGTCCATTGCTTGTGTTTCTTGGCCCAAGCAATACTTCTTATTGGTGTCCTTTAGTAGTGTTTTCTTTGCAGCAATTTGACCATGAAGGCCTGATTCACGCAGTCTCCTCTGCCAGTTCATTTTGAATTGTCACTTGAACGCTGAAGCATTTATTTGGGCTGCAATTTCTGAGGACGGTAACTAATGAACTTATCCTCTGCAGCAGAGGTAACTGGCTTCTCCTTAACTGTTGCGGTCATCATGAGCCAGTTTCATCACAGCGCTGGATGGTTTTTGCAACAGCACTTGAAGAAATGTTCAAAGTTTTTGAAATTTTCCAGATTTACTGACCTTCATGTCTTAAAGTAATTTTGTTTCTCTTTGCTTATCTGAGCTGTTCTTGACATATGGACTTGGTCTTTTACCAAATAGAGCCATCTTCTGTATACCACCCCTATTTTGTCACAACACAACTGATTGGCTCAAATGCATTGAGGAAAGAAAATCCACTTAAGGCACACCTGTTAATTGAAATGCATTCCAGGTGACTACCTCACGAAGCTGGTTGAGAGAATGCCAAGAGTGTGCAAAGATGTCAACAAGGCAAAGGGTGGCTACTTTGATAAATCTAAAATATTGTTTGATTGGTTTAACACTTGGTTACTACATGATTCAATGTGTGTTATTTCATAGTTTTGATGTCTTCCTTATTATATTACAACGTAGAAAAAAGTGAAAAGAAAAACCCTGAAATGAGTAGGTATCCAAACAGTTCACTGTTAATGTAGATACAAATCTTTGTAAATAGTATGTCTGCAGCTTATCGTGAGGTATTGTTACTCTGCCAAGAAAACCTAGAGACTTCCTTAACATTAGAGATAAGGCAGACCAGCTGTCGTTAACAAAAAGAAACAACCCCACTAACTTTATCCGAAGCCGCCTTTCAGTCTTGACAATGCATAGAAAAAACAGCTAGATAATTATCCATGTCCTTGTTCAGCCACGACCCAGAGAAACATAAAATATTACAGTTCTTCAGGTCCCGTTGATGGTCTCGAACGGAACTTGTCCATTTTCTCAAGTGATTGTACGTTCGCCAATAGAACCGAAGGTAGAGGCAGTTTATTTACTCGCCGAAATAGTCGTCAGGGAGCACAATCATTTGCCTCTCATTTGTCTGCTCCAAGAATGTTTCTGAATGCAAATGAAATTCAAGCAAGTTTATTAAAAAAAGTTATTCCTTGAATAAGAGTTGCGGACAAGAATAGAAGTATTCTTTCAGTTGAATGTTAATATCTCCACAGTTTACATAAACCACAACAAAGAGATGGGTCTAAAACCTTACACATGTTCAGAAGATCATTTTTTTACCTTAACCCCCCTTACCCGGATGATGCTGGGCTAATTGTGTGCCGCCCTATGGGACTACCAGTCATGGCCGGTAGTGACACAGCCTGGGATTGAACCCGGGTCTGTAGTGACACCGGAAACACTGCAATGCAGACCGCTGCGCCACTCGGGAGGCTGGAAGATGACTTGTCTAGAGTAGCATCCCGCAAACAATTAACCCCCCCCATAAAATATTCACGTTACATTGACATAGTATATGTCATTAATGAATTTTGGGTCATCTTCAATTGGGAAATAACAGTTCAGTAAAGTGACTTTCATGTGCAACATTTCCTATTATAAAACATCCATTTGGGTATGTAGTGATACTTGTAGAATTAAAAATGGGACAACAAATACTCAAAATCCAGAGAAGTATGTGGAGGAGAATACCAAACCATGCAAAGCATAAATTGCATGGAATGTTTAACATGATTCTTGAATCACTACCTCATCTCTGTAAAACAGTAAGAGTAATGTTTGTAATAGGAGAAAACGGAGGATGGATCAACATTGCAGTTACTCCACAATACTAACCTAAATGAGAGTGAAAATATGGAAGCATATACAGAATAAACATGCATCCTGTTTGCAAAAAGGTACTAAAGTAAAAGTGCAAAGAAATTCAACTTCCTGAATACAAAAAATAAGGCCAAATATACAAGTTGCTTACCAAGATGACATTGAATGTTCCTGAGTGGCCTAGTTACAGTTTTGACTTAAATCAGCTTGAAAATCTACAGCAACATTTGAAAATGGCTGTCCAGCAATGATCAACAATCAACTTGACGGAGCTGCCAAAGGTGATTCTAACATGTATTGAGATATCTGTATTTAATTCAACAAATTTGCTAAGATTTCTAAAAACATGTTTTCACTGTCATTATGGGGTATTGTTTGTAGATGGATCAGAAAAATACATTTACTCCATTTTGAATTCAGTCTGTAACAACATGGATTAGTCAAGGGGTATGAATACTTTCAACAGGCACTAACATATATACAACATTTCAGTCAGTATGTATAATCTCCGACGTAGAGGGGTCTGCATCGCTGCGTGTTCAGCTCTGTATGGGTCTTAACGGACAATCTCACTCAATCTCACAAGCACAAACATGACTAGAGCCACGCTACCACGGTAACCTCCCGCCCGTGAATTTGTCACATCTGTGATATTTTGGTTAAAAGACTGTTTAATTAAATTTTGTGCGACAGTCCACATTACTTCTTACTAGTAATACATTTATTTTAGAAACATTACAAAGCATGCTCATCCGTTGTTTTGTTAGTGTAATTTAAGCGGGGGAAAAAATGTTGTCTGGTAAAAAAAAATGAGGCTGGTAGATTTTTATATATTTTTATCCATCTACCTGCCACAGTGGCTGGTGGACCAAAAAGTACATTTTATGCCCTGTATGTGTGGGTGGGTGGCGTGAGCCCCAAGTTACCAGGCTGTGTGTATTTGGGGGTGTAATCAGTGGGTCAAGCAGCTGCATAAAGGCATCGTAAAGATATTAATCACCTCAGTCTCTAAGGCTAGGCTGACAGGGCCCAGACCCACAGTCATATTGGACCAGTTCATATGCTAATGCAGGGAGGGGGGGTTCGCAGGGGGACGCAACGCCCAGGTTTATTCGCCCCCCCCACCTCACAAAAGCCACTTGACATTTCTATTGCCTTGTTTCTATCATAGGTAAAGAGCCCCCCCTCTAACCACGCCCACCATGGTACACACACCCATAGGACAGGGACACACTCAGGGCTCCTCCGTAAGCGCAATGGTCAATGACTTTTAAATAGCTGGCAATGGAGTGAGCATGAATGGCCAATAAGCTAATTCCTCTCATTCATTCCCTCACTCCACTCCATTGAGCTGAAAGGGCCTCATTAGATGCCAGGAAAACTTCCACGTGATTGAAGGCTGTTATTATGAACCTTTAACAATTAATGTCACATTACATGCATTATCCCTGTCATTAAGCCCTTAGGGATGGGACAGAATGCCACTTGTGCTGCATGCATGAGCCAGTGGAGGGGGTGAGGTGAGGGGGTGGCTGGACCCACACCATACGGGCTCATTGTGCAACTTTAAATGGCATTTCATCACGAGAGAACAAGCACAAGCTAATGGCCTGGCAATGATTCACTTTGGGCATAATCAAGGTTCTTGATAAATTGCGTATGCCTCTTAAGTGATGAAGACCGCTGGTAAAAGAAAGAACCGACTGAAAGACGACATCATGCATTAAAGCTTGGTTTTCCCCGAGAAGGCACAGTTGGGGATGTCCTCTAACATGTTTTTTTTTTTTTTTTTTTAAACTTTTCCTATTGGAAGTACACACACTAAAGGGTAAAAAAACAAAACATGTCCATTTATTTTATTTTAAATAAACACTATTTTGCTCAACTGAACTTCGAGTAGGGCTTTCAAGGAGTTGGTCTGATGATGTCACCGGACTCCCACCTTGATTTAGGAACAATATTGAAGAAACGAGGAAATCCCCACACCCCCCACTTGTTCAATGTCATACCTGGACCACTTATTGAGATGTGCCTTTTGTTAATTAACTCAGGTGTTAAATGAGGTGAAAATGAGACCAGAGTAGGACTTTAAATGGGTCATTTGCTTTACTCACAAATGCATCCAAATGACAAAGATTGTTTTTGTTGGTAATGGATCTTGACACCCCCAAATGTAAAGCTTGCAGAATAATTTACTCACAGCGTTTGCTTTCTCACCTTTTCCAATCACCAGGCCACACTTGTCGGCAGGTATCGAGTATGTCACTTCCTGCAGTCCACCGGGAGCACCCATGTTCCAGTCTCCGCGGCCTCTGCCCCGGCCTCTGGGCCCCACGGGACTCCCAAAGCCATCCCGCTCCTGTAGAGAGGAACCAGAGGGTGAGAGCAGGCTCCTAGACAGACACCACAGCACAAACATTTGACACACCTTAACCATTCCCCTCTATCACCCCCCCCCCCCCCCAAGTATCACCAGTGCAGCAAAGTCTTGTCAAATTAGACAGCTCAGAAAGACATTCTCTTCAAATTCGTGTGACTTGCATTATTTTACCTTCGACCCGATAGAAAGAGTAAACCATGGGATATGACCAAGAGCGCCACCATGTGGGAGTCTCTGTATGTTCTAGGGTTGGAGACTCAGAGACTAAGCTCACCCACCCAGTGTACATTCTCTGCTAAGGGGCAGTGGGGGTCAGGTGACAGAAACTAGCAAGGAGGTGGAGACCCACTGCCCTGTTACCTGTCTGTACACCTGTCTGAGGAGGTCCCCCCCACCACCCAGCCACAGGGCTAGGGGGTCCAGAGAAGCTTGATAGGGGGCCAGGCTGGCCCTGTCCGGGAGCCAGCCAGCTAGAGAATGGGCTGGGGAGGTCTGGTACACAGGCAACAAGGAGTTTAAGGGGGGCATAGCTTACTTCAGAAATACTGTAAGGCAGGAGTGAACAAATCTGATACGTTTCATAAGGGGTTGTTCATTTCATGGCAAAATATTTAAAGTAGAAAAAGTGGAATCAGTGCTGTACCTGTACCTGTGCCGTTTGGACCAGCTCGTTGATGAGGTGCACTGCATGCTGGCAACGGTCAGACTGGCCCATCACCTGGGCAATCCGGTCAGGACTGATGCCATCGTCTGAAGGAGAGGGGGACACTAGTCAGAACTGTTACATTAAACATGGTCCTTTGTAGCCCAGTTGGAAGAGCATGACACTTGTAACGCCAGGGCAGTGGGTTTGATTCCCAGGACCACCCATAGGGAATAAGTATGCATTTATGACTAAGTCGCTTTGAAGTGTAATCATGGCACAGCCTCACTGAACATTACAGATTCTCCAAGACATTTGTTGTTACAGCCACCATGTGAGTCGATTGAAGAACAAGACAGGCAAACACAAGAGATTCCAGATTGATTCAAGATTGAGGCCATCACTAACCTTGACAATTGTATTAGCCAAGCACACTGGACTATGCCTTTAGTAGAGGGGAGCGGTCTCACCTGGTTTGAACTGGATCCTGACCCCAGAGTCATTCTGGATCTTCTTGATCATCTCTCCGTTCCTGCCAATGACGATGCCCACAGCAAACCTGGGGACTGCCACATCCAGACTGCTTCCTCCCAGTCTGGATCCAAAGTCTCCCCTGCTGGCCCGGAAGTCTCCCTGGTCCTTGTCCCGGATGATCTCCACCACCAGCTCTCGTGCTTGCTGCAAAACACCCATGCCACCAGCAGAGAAATGTTAACATCTTTTAACTGTAATATACAAAAAGGCTGATTGATACCTTGAATCCTCTCTCCTTGCCTCTTTCAAACGTATTGGTCTTCTCCGACAAGTTTTTATACTTTACAAAAATAGAAAACGCAACAATTTTACTGAGTTACAGTTCATAAGGAAAGCAGTCACTTGAAATAAATTCATTAGGCCTTAATCTAGGGATTTCACATGACTGGGGAGCCAGGCCCAGCCAATCAGATTGAGTTTATCCCCACAAAAGGGCATTATTACAGACATGAAACTGAGGAGTATTTCTCAGCTGTCCAGGTGGCTAGTCTTAGACCATCCCGCAGGAGAAGAAGCCAGATGGAGGTCTTGGGCTGGCGTGGTTACACATGGTCTGCGGTTGATAAGCCAGTTGGACATCTTGCCAAATTCTCTAAAATGACGTTGGAGGTGGCTTATAGTAGGGAAATTAACATTCAATTCTCTGGCAACAGCTCAGGTGGACATTCCTGCAGTCAGCATGACAATTGCACGCTCCCTCAAAAACGTAAGACATTTGTGACATTTTGATTTTTTGACAAAACTGCACATTTTAGAGTGGCCTTGTTGTCCACAGCACAAGGTACACCTGTAACGATCATGCTGTTTAATCATCTTCTTGATATTCCACACCTGTCAGATGGATGGATTATCTTGGCAAGGAGAAATGCTCACTAACAGGGATGTAAATAAATATGTGCACAAAATGAGAGAAATTAGCTTTTTGTGCATATGGAACATTTCTGGGATATTTTATTTCAGCTCATGAAACATGGGACCAACACTTTACATTTTGCCGTTATATTTTTGTTGAGCACACGAGCAGGCGTGGAGTTGGATAAGAAAGAGGGGATCTAGGTTTCAGGCACTGACTGACCTGCACTTTGTAGGGGTCCCCGGTGATTCTCAGGGGTTTGTCTGCTCCAGTGGGCATGGGGCCATCCTGGATCATCATCATCTTCACTCCGGTTCTCTCCTGTGGGGAGCAAACAGGTCAAAATAAATCTGAACTTCCTATTCCAGATGTAGAGGAAGTGAGATGGTTGAATAATGTTGACAATGAAGCACAAACTAGTAGATATCTTCTCACTGCTTATTGACAACTTCCTCCATTTCAATACCCACGGTTTTTGAAGAACTGCCTAAACTAATGTAGTTAACGTCAATAACCCAAAACAGTGGTATAAGACATTTATTTAGCCGCTTAAAAACGAATCACTAAGTCTGGCGCATGTTAATACACGTGTGCTTCAACCACAGAATCCACTGTGAGCGTCTCCTACCTGCAGTTGTTTGATGGTGTCCCCTCCCTTGCCAATGACCAGGCCCACTTTGCTGGCAGGGATGAGGATCTCCTGGATGGCGCTGTTGCTGTCCATCTCGCTGTGGAACCCCGGGCCGTTCCGACACCGGTCCACAATCTGGCTCAGCAGCCTTTTGGCCTGCCTGTTGGGAGAGGGGCACAGTCCACTCATGTCCATGTTCATAAATAGCCAGACCATGCATACAAACTATACCTGATGGGTTTGTCCATGTGCAAAAAAATAGATATTGAATAGTGTCAAGGGATTGTAAGGTGGTGCCACCTAATAACAGCACTAGACCATTCATCCGGTGCTGGTCATTATGGTGGAGTTCAGGAGGGCGCCACGTAGAGCAGGAAGATAAACCGACACAGCCTTCCTCTTGCCGAAGCATTTTGCTTAGGTCTGTAATTGTGGCCGATTTTGCTACACAACGTTCCCGTAGATTGTAAAAGCATTATTTGGTCAACAGTAGTCTATGCATTATGTTGATTCCTGCTATGAAAGTATATGCCGGTCTCCGTTTCACTGCCGGCTGCTGGCTCCCACTCCCCACTGTGCGCACAGAGGGAGAGATGCAGTCGGAGAAGCATCAGCATATGACCTTTCTTCAAAATGCTATTGCGGGAAAAATGTGCACAGAAGGAGAGGTGCAGTCGGAGAAGCATCAGCATATGACCTTTCTTCAAAATGCTTTTGCGGGAAAAATACAGTTTTCAAAGCAACCAATGTTCTAGTTACAGAGCAGAGAGTGACAGCTTTCTGAGAGTATATCATGTATTTCTCCCCTCTTAATATTGAGTTCATGGCACCACTTTACAACCAGTGTAGGCTGTGTTGTAAGGGTTTTATGCCCCTGCGGAGCAGAGCGTGTTTTTCACAGTGAATAGGCCTACATCACATAGCTTAGGCATAGCGCTGGAAAGCTTTTGTGGGACATTAGCCTACATTTACTGATACATTAATCAATTAGCCTACATTGCTATATAGCAATAATATAATATTTAGAGTTAGCAATCTAGCTAAGTGTTTATCAGCTGGTGAATAATATAACCTATACGTCAATATGGACAAAGATTTCAGCAAATTCTCTAGAGCCAAAAATAAATCAGATAATTCTGGATAATATTTTTAGAGGTAGCACATCAAAATATAAAATCATGCATTTCCAAGATATATTAGATGTAACTGCTTACTTTATCAATCATAGGCGACCATCTCAGTTGTCTTACTTGGCACTGGAAAAATGTTTTGTCTAGGGAGCCCCTTTTTGTTATCTGGCATATTAGTTCCATTTATTGTGACACTGTTGCAATAAACTCAAGTTCTGATTTTCACGACTTGTGACTCGACCATTGGGGCCTTCTTGTGACTTGTATTTGCACTTGGACTGGATAGGCTACTATGATAAGCAGTATATTAGCAGCACTGGATGTGCTCAGCAGCGAGGGTTCTGTTCTCTAGCAGTGGGAAGGACTCGCCACACCAGCACACGCAGCCTACATCAGCTGGTGAGCTGTGGAAGAGAAAGACATGTGGGCAGACAGGCAGGCACCGCTCATAGGCGACAAGACGCCAAAGCGACTCTCTTGCTTCTCTGTAACCACCAGTCACCAGCCTACCATTTAGTTTTGCCTGGTTATGAAAAAACAAACTGTTTATGAAATTGAAAACTATAGTACTGCGTTTAAAAAGCAGTCTAGCTATTGTCCCTCTCCCTTTGAGTATTGAAAAGTAGGTTGTCTTTGAATTTGCTCTCTCGCTCTACCCTCCCAATTTCCCCAGTCTCCATTTAGTTTTCACTCTGGAATAAATTTAAAAAACTACACAAATGAACGGGAATTACAAAAAAGTAGCCGAGAGCCTGTCACAATTATTGCAAATTATAATATGGTCAATCTGACAGGAGCAATAGCCAATTCTGTAGAGACCATTCATCCCTTCAAAACCGCATTACCGATTAGACATAACTATTGAACATAATATAAAAGTGTGTTAGCCTGTGTGAGAAGGACTTGTTTCATAGGCTATTACAGGCAATCATGACCACATTACTATTGGTTTCACACAGACCCAGTGACTTAGACTAGAGCACTTGGACCTGGACTCGAGCACTGGGGCTCACTCATGACTTGACCTCGAGCACACCGGATTGGACCTTGAGTGACTCGACTACAACACTCCTGCGATATGACCTCCCCCCAAAAAAATATTTATCATAATTAAACCGCTGATTTACCATTATCACAATTTTCTTTACATTTATGGACAAAAATCCATATGGTCATCACCCAGCTCTAGTGCCACTTTGCTGAGCTGACATGTTTCCTTACAATATATTTCCATCTGATCACTATGTAGCCATAAGCAAGGTACCAAATCCCTGAGGAGAATGTGCTGTAACTTACTCAATGTTCTCTGGACTTCCAGTTAGGGTGCAGGCCCTGTCCATCATGCCGCCGCTGTCTGTTACACAACACAACACACAGCTCCATTATACACACCTCCATGTTAACAGTCTATATGCTACCTTATTGATTCATGTTTATGAAGTCACATTGGTTATTTCACTACAAAATGACTCAATGTATTCATTGTGGGCGTATATATGGTTGCAGATAGGATTTGACAAGGCCTCAGTTTCTCTCAGCTGAACCTGTTGAGCTGGTTGTGCTATGAGCTTGCCTCGTACTCAGGGTGTGCTTCTGGGCTTCCTGGAAACGCTATCACCGATAACAGGAAGGACCTTAGTAGCTACTCAGTCAAGTACCGACATGACAAACTAAGGTATAGCGGACCACTGTCTCTTCTGTAGGCAGAACTTACCTGCAGCTATCTGAATCTTGCAGCCTGACTCCAACTGAATTCTCGTGATCTGCTCTCCTCCTCTTCCAATGACTGAGTGTGGGTGAGAGGAAAGGGAATTACAACAGTTAAAATGTCAATATCCCAGCCCGTGTTTGTTTAAAATGACCCCAAATGTGAGTACTGTAAGTTGGAGACAATCACTAAAATGTGTGTGGGAGTATTATCAACAGCTAAATGGCATTACTTACTGAATCCAACCATCTTATCAGGCACTTTGAAGTCTTCTGTCATAATAGCTCTGCAAGACACCACGACGACAATCAATGACCGAGGCCCCAGTACAAAACCATTAAGGGTATATACACTATCTACTGTGATGTAGTATGGCCTACTTACAAATTATAGGATTTTATTATTATACTTATGAAAGCTTGACGGGATAGTTCACCCTCAACCCAAAGATACAACTCAGTGTTTCCCTAGGATTTTTTTCAGCAGCAATGACAAAGTGAGGTTGGGGGGGATTGGTTTGGTAGTGGGCATGGCCAATGGCACCGTCTCTGACCAAAACTTTAGATAACCTGACATGTTTGCTGTTTTAAAGTGATTTTCCTGCAACCCTACACATTTTGCAACGGTGCTGAGAAAAAAACATAAGGCAAAATAATATTTAATGTACATTTTATTAAGCTATCTAATATTACAGTAGAGCCACATGTAGTAAAGTACGAAATTTGCTGACTAGGATCCAAAAATGGCGATGAGAAGCGAACGCAAAATGCAAGTATTATTTAATAACTTTGTAAAATGAACAATACATTATACAAGGCCTAAAGCTTAAGTTACAAGGCAATACTGACATTAACAAGACAATAATGTAGGCACCAGAGAGGGAGTGTTCATGGCCTGAGAGACCATGCTCCCAGAGTCCCTGGGGATGAGAGAGTCAGTACTGCATCTCACCAGAGCAGGTCAAGAACAAAATGCAATTAATCTAAAACCACTTCATAAACATTGAGCTGTTTGAAAAAAAAAAAAAAAAAGCATTAATAACCAATAGTATTGCAGATAGACGTACAGGAACTTAAGACAACAGAACCTCTGCTTCAGAGGTCTAAGGAATTGGGGGATAGGGAGAGCGACACAGAACGCTAAATGGCTTATGCCATGTTCTTATGCTATCTGACTGACTCAAACATAAAATCAAATGGGGGGCTCCATGCCAGGACTTTTTATTTTAGGTTCTGCCCGTCTAGTTTTTATTACGGTGATTGTTAGTTCTCAAAGATGATCCATTATCTTCACTACATACATTATATCTGGTTTGAGTCATTTAAGTTTACACTGAAAACGTTTTAAAGTCACGAAAAATAAATAAATAAATGCATCATCTTTTTGTGGAGTGGCGGCCCACCTCTGCTAAATTAATATAGGGGAAACACTGCATCTTAGGTTGCGCCCATATTTTTTATTCATTTGGATTGATGCCTGCCGATTTCTACACAACGTGGACTCTGCTCAACTCGAGACATGAAAACTTCAAACTGGGTATACCTTTAATTCTTGAAAGTGTCATTCTGTGCCAAGTTTGATGACAAGAAGAACATGTGTTTGACTAAAACCACAGAGTTACTTGCAGAACAAATAGACCAAGACATGGGCCTATCTGAAATGCTACTGGATACAGGGGCAATATTGAGGTTCATAGCCTGATTGATCTACTGTTAAATCAATATCTACTCACACATCCATCAATACAAAGTCATTTGAGAAGATGAGTCTCACCTTTGATGTACCATTCCACCCAGCTGGTTACCTACTGAGAAACGATATGATAGGAAAACAGGAAGGGGAAAAACAATTAGCTTGAGACCAAATTAACTCCAATCACTGCAAAACTCAATAATACAGAATAACCATTGTGGCTGCAGGACCAAGAGAAGTGACTCCGGGTGGATTGGATAAAAAAACAGATGGAGATGGCTCTGTCTGACACACAGCAGGGGTGTGCACTGCTATGGAAATGAGGCGTGTGCATGGTTCAGAGATAGTACCCGGGTCACTGGTTATCAGCACAGACATACATTTTGACAGGTTGCAATAAGCAGTGGACTTAAAGGGTCACTGAATGATATGGTGCTACTGACAGAACACCATAAACGGATATCTACAAGGTTCACTACATTTTTACGGTCGTTTGCACATATTTAGTTGTTGGGAATGCATTGAGGTAAAGAAATTACATGCCTATGAATATAAAGCATGTACGATGTGGTGTCAATTCACACAGACATTACACTACAGAGGACTTGCGCTTAACTTAAATGGTGTTAAATGGTACTTGTACTATTTAAAAATGACCATTAAGGACCTAACAGGGATGACATATATATTTATACAGCACAACAGCCGACTGTTGTTACATTTCATATTTTGTGTAGCTTAACCTTGAGAAACTGAAGAGCAAATTGTTGAAAACAAGTGAGTTGGCCAGCCAAATATCCACCAGAATTGCACATAACTTATTCAGCCATGCATACATAGCAAAAACATACCACACCATGACAGGTTAAGAGGACAATAACTGACTGGAGTTTCCACTTCACAGACACAAAATTGCCCAAATCTACATTTTGGGTGCATATGGGTAACCACACAAAACATTCCACCATTCTGCAAAGCCACACCCTTACGGGTTAGCTACAATTCCAGAAGAATCAACCGCCGACGTACACAACAACAATAATAATAATGTGGAAACTAAGGACAGCTTGTCAAACATGCTTGGTGAATTGAAAACATTTTGTTGGTAAACAAGATAGGCTAGTTCAAATTTACTGAGTGTTCCATTGTCATATGCTTCTAAAACAGACTGAGTAAAGTAAGCAGGAAAATACTGACCTACAGAGTGGGAAAACTATGAGCAATGAAAGATACACACTTTAGACACAAGTATTAGGTCAAGTCATGAATTCGTTCGCAGACAAAATACAGTGTACATTTGAAATCAGAAACACACCCAGCGCTAAAGGCCCAAAAGAAAATGCAGATGTTGGAAAATGAAAACGCATACAGTTCAGTTACATTTCTAGTTTGCCAGGTTTCAAACTGGAGAGCAAAACAGAATTGAGCCGGAATGTGAATCGAGGGCTTCAATGCAAAAATGTAAAACCATGTTCACACTGACCTTTGTGACCATCAGACAATACCTCTTAACCCCTTATTAGATTAGGTCAAGCCGTTTCCTCTTTTATAACATAAACGCTCAGACAGAACTGCTTCCTCAGGGAGAGGCTGGAGTTAAGTCATGAGTAAAGCCTTACATACGGTTTAGCTGACTTCTGTTGCTCCTGCTTTTACTGGGCCTGTAAGCTTGGAAGGTAATTTTCCACATCACCCCCCCCCCCCATGAACTGGTCTCATCTCATCCCCTGCAATTCCTTCAAGGCAGCTGCAGCCCATTTGCTGAACTGATTCTGCAGCAAGATGTGGCAAACACACTAACACCACAGAATTACAATTCCTATAACCACTGGAAGGGTGAACGTGAAGCCAATGCAGCAAGATCCTTAATGTAAGGGCTCACTCAATTACAATGAAATCCAGATCATTTGTGCTGTCTATTGAATTGTTTTCATCTGTAAATACGCTTCATTGGTCATTAGCATAACAAAAAGTAACCATAATGACAATAGTTACAAAAATGAATCTTTATGAATAGCAACAACTGATATGAGCTCAATCAGCATTATCCACATTTCTAGAAGCACAGTTATTTTCTCTACTTGGTGGACTTGCCTCTAACCACAAACCTGTTTCACTTGCTGCTGCTTGCTGCATTTTGCCTTTTTTTAATCCCTTACAGCTTTGGAGGCATGTAACCTGCAGTTTGCGGTTTATCAAGCAACCAGTGTCAATCAATCATATCTGTCGCAGCTAGAGCATTGTGCTGCAGGAGGAGGGAGGGTTAGAATGAGAAATCCCTTCAATGGCCTCTGGGTAACTAGGGATCTGCTTCTGTTCTGACCTAACAGTTAATTTACTTTGTGGTGTTGGACAGTAATCCTGCCCTGAAATAACACAGGACGAGGAGGAGAAAGCTCTGTCTGAATCGAGCTACAGAGAGGCAGAGCACTTCCCAACTCCTCCTGGCTAGTGGTTACTCTTCCCACTTCCACATTTCCCCTCCCATTGGCACAAGGCAGCACCGATCCAAGCCAGCCCACTACTAGTACAATTACATGTCATTCAAAACGCAACAGACCTGCTATCCAGAGGGCCCCATTGCTCGACAAACATACTGGCTAGCTCCTACACCTTCCACAAATAGGCTACGAGACGGAATATACATAAACAAGTGACAAGAGCTCACATTACGTAGTGCCGTCACGACTGATCTCCTGAACTGGGGGTCGCTGGTTATCCTGGTCAGTTGGCTACACCAGTCTCAAGACAGCTGAAATATGGAGTGGATTTAAAAAGCTAAGGTGGACCAATCAATTACTTCATAGTGTTTGCAATGGCTCTTCAGACAACAGGGTTTGATTCAGCCAACACTGTATTTGGCTTAAGTGTTGTACCACAGTCCTCAACAAGTACGGTAAGATTGCATAAAAACCAGAAGGACCCTCACACTCGGGTGCAGCGCTCTTTCCCAAAGCCGTTTGAAGGGTACCCAGTTGAGCATACTGTAAATGGGATAAGTGTTAAGGCTCATTTTAAAACTGGAGGATTGCTTTGTATGGTGCTTGAGGGAGAGTGGAGACGCACTGCCACCGCCGGCTTACCTCCATCATCCATTGAGCGCTTCTGGCCTCCGTAGCCGTAGAGAGAGGGGTCTAGGACTGGAGAAGAGTTGTTCATGTGGGGCATCTGGTCACCTCCCATCTTCGCCGCAATCTGAGGAGACAAGAGGGATAGAGGAGAGGGAGGGCGAGCACACTGATAGCAGCACATAACCGGTCCTAGATAATTAAACTAGTTATATCATTAGAAAGGTTTTATTTGACCTTTAGTAGTCAAGAGACATTTTTACTCAGTCCCCTACATCTGAAGGAAAATGAAAGGCAGTAACTACCTAGTTATGAAACTAGCTATAGCAGCACCACATGCACATTTGACAAAACACTGCTTACAACTCCTCACCCGAAATTTGCCAATTGCATACACCAATTAACTACATGTATTCTCAGCAGATTGACATTCAAATCCAAACGCAACACAAAAGCATGAGGCCAGTTTCTCCCAAACCCCTCCTCCGCCACTAAACAAAAGTATAGTTTCGGCAACATAGTCGCAAACTAGAGGCTGACAATTAGAGCCTTCCTTCAACTTCAGGCATCATTATCTACTTCAGTGCCACCACACAGAGCTTCCTGCCTGCCTCTGAAAGTGACAGGGGAGGAGAAAAAACAACAGCTTTCCAACATGGCTCCTGATCCCAGTTAGGGCTGAGCTGAGTGAGGGTGAGACTGGGTGAGTGACTGGGTGACAGACTGGGTGAGACACCCAGTGACAGACTGGGTGAGTGAGGGCTCCCCCTCTTCCCTAGAGCTAAACCTTCTTTCTGGGAAATGTCGGGGTGGTATGTCAACAATGTGAGCCGCACACTGAGAAATCAACTACCTAGCGAAAGGCTCGTGCCTAGAAGACTAGTATAGTCCTCACAAAACAACTGTTGCTGACTGTCAAGGGGGTTTGGGACAGGCTAGGTCCATGAGAGAAGAAATGCCAGAGGATATTCTGATGCTCAGGGAACATGCCCGAGGTTGGTGAGGCCTGTTTGCTCTAAAACTACAGGTCAAACACTCATGTGTCAGGGGGTAATTCAGCTCTGCATACTACACTATGGCGTTAAGGTTCTTAAAGTAAAAATTAAATTAAAAAAAAGAAATTCATGAAGGACTGGACATTTGCATAAATATCCAGCTAAATCAAAAACATTGCGAAGTGAAAGATTCTCCGGTACTTTTATATAGTTTTTGACCAGTAGTTCAGAAAGTAGCGCAAGGCAAAAGTGGTCGCCGAAAATTGCGTACCACATCATTGCTCCCTCGCTCTGCGTGCATCATGTGCCTCTTGCTAGATGTCACTCAAATGACAAGGGGCTGAAGCCCATTGTATTGAACTCATATTGCTTGGGGTCTGGCCCATGTGGGGGAAAATGGCACAGCTTCCAGAAAAAGTCAATTTTAAACAAGGGATTTCGTGGCTAAATGAGGTAAAACAGTAATTCCGCTCAGATTATGCATGTATGAACTACACGTCGACACATCCAGCGCAAAGCTACTTCTATTCTTCCCATTCTTAAGTTTTGTTTTTGCCTCTTAATCCTGGTTTTGTCCATCAGCGTCAAACAGCTAAAAATACAATATTTTTGGTTAATGAAATTATATTACACAGCAGTTTAGATTAACCTCCTTCAAATGTTCACACCCAATGGAACATACATGTTCTTTGATTTATGCCCATACTTAAACATTGTAATTTGTTTTTTTTTAGGCGAACGAGGATACTTTTTGCAACCAGGAAATGGAGGAACAATTTTTGCATATTGCACCTTTAAGGAGAAACGGCATGCATTTACTTGATCAGAGAGAGAATAGAAACTCAACCTCAACATTGAATACATAGGGCCTACAGAAAACATAAGACGAGGGCTATTTTGGGGTGGAGTGCTATTTTAAGTTAGAAACAGTAGTGCTGAGCGATTAACCAGAATTCTGGTTAGGCGTGTTATCCATTTATTAAACTAATTGACCTACGTCTGTTCAACTATTTGAATTCCCATTTTGGTTCTGTGCGCTCAAAGCGCAGTTTTTTTATTTATTTAGATAAGAGAGATCATGCTCGAACTGCGCACTGTAGTAGGGAGTTGTAGTTTCCGATAGGCCAATATTCTACATAGTTTAGCAAAGAAAACATGGTAATTAACTACAATGACCATAATCCATTGTCTGGTCTGTGTGGGTCAGTCACAGAAAGGGAGAGAAGAGAGAACACACAATTGAGACAAATAGAGCTGTTGTTTCGAAGGCATCTACCTGAAAATATATCAAAGTGACTGATAGTTGGTATTCAGTAGTCATAAAATGATGCCTTATTTTGATGAACTACTAAAAACAGCGATTTTGTCAGACAGCAGCTCTATAGAGATGAGATGAAATAAAGTAATCAAATAAAACAAATGTAATATTTCATTACAGTAATGTGAATTAATCATGGTTATGATAAGCAGTAATGGGCAGTCACTACCATCATTTATGAATTGTTTTATTCTGTGTTATAGCATTCAACCCACATAATGCATTTAAATATTTAAAAACATAATTGAAACAGAAAACTGATATTTTAAAAATCTAACTGAAACCAACCGCAAAAAGCACTAATTGCTCAGCACTAAGAAGCAGCGTATTGACATTTTTGGTCTTTGTACAGGCTGGCAGTAAAATGGGCAGTGTCTCTGGACCTGTTCTACTTTTCCCCCTTTGGAGTTGATAAAAGCTAAATGGGCAAATGGCATGGCTGTCCTATTCCTCTTCCCAGAAGCACAGACCTGGGGCCTATAGGGAAGGCGCAAGGGACAGCACGGTGCCACGGTTATCAGAGGAAAACTAAAACCTTACCCACAAGCGTCATGCATGACTACAAGGCCACACGCTTGTAGCTCATGGGATACGCACACAGCTGAGAGTTGGGGGAGAGACCTCAGGCATTATGAAATGGACACCAGTAGACCCAAACATGTGCTTATGCCATATGCTCATCTGGGTTTATTCGCAGGAATGTGTCTTTGTCAGGGCGAATATGTTGTGAATATCTGGGTTAGTGTCGATTATGGTAATGAAGACTAATAGTTTACATTTACATTTAAGTCATTTAGCAGACGCTCTTATCCAGAGCGACTTACAAATTGGAAAGTTCATACATATTCATCCTGGTCCCCCGTGGGAATTGAACCCTGGTCCCCCCGTGGGTATTGAACCCACAACCCTGGCGTTGCAAGCGCCATGCTCTACCAACTGAGCCACACGGGACCAAGTTGCTTTTACAATACGCAGTTAGGAGGATTTCAGCTCATTATTTTCTTTGTCATATTTCCCTGGCCGAGACTATGTGAAAACAGGTGTGGGTTTTAGCCCTGGGAGTAAAGGCTTCACAAGAACTCGGCCCCGAGTGCAGATACCAACTAGGAAGGAATGGGGAGCGGTTGGCAGCTTTCCTTCACTGTTTCCAATAGCCTACGTCCTGTAGTTATAGTCATCGCAGGAAACTTTTACCATGTTGCATGCATGATACTGGTATTTTAAACTGAATAATTTGCACAGTAGTAGCTATGTAGCTAGCTGTGGTTTGATGATCAATTGTAATATTGTAGTCGAATACAGAGAGTGTTTTGGGAGATTAAAGATAAATACATTTTGAATAACTACAGTGCCTAGCATTTTTTCATCATATGCCCAAATCACATTACTAACTTCGAGACGTCAAGAAGTAGCTAGTTAGCTAGCTAAACAAATGCCAAGGAAATATTGGAGGTTACACCTCGTTAGCTAACTAACAAATGCGATAAGGTAGATAAGGTTAGCTAGTTAGTTACCGGTAGCTAATTCCGAGACTGGAGTAACGTTGTTGTAACGTTAGCTAACTAGTAGCTACTGACTGATAACGTCAATTACTATTTAGCTAGCTGACACCCTGGCTGCAAACAAAAGTTCAGTGTTCACATTTCCGCTAAACTAGACGGTCAACATTAGCTGTTGACGTTTCTAGCTAGTTAACCGTGCATACTAACTGTCTGAATTTGTATAATCGAGGTTAGCTAGTTTTGCTACCAGACTGAAACACTCGATAGCTTAAATGTAAGCTTAACAGCTAGCCAACGTTAACTCGGTACTGGATTCTGAAATTGTTTGACATGGCTACATCGCTGTAGTTAGCTAGCCAACTTATTTTATCCAGTGTAAATGTGCGAGTGACTGCAATTTAACACATCGAGTTATCCGTTTTCTGCTATTAAGCTAACTTTTGACAGCGCGTGGCTGAAATAAACTGATATTTCTGGCTTCACCACGAAACTAGGCCACGGCCATACCGGTAGTTTCTCGACGCTGGTGGTAAAAATAGTTAGCTAGTGCTAACTAGCTTCAACTTATGTGACTTTACAACAGGTTGCAATTTGTTGCTTATGCCTTGCTTTAAAAAGTTACCCTCACCTCTGTTTTATGCAGTTGATTTCTATGTTGCGTCAATCATGCTTTGCCTAATTAAGTTGCTTGTTATTTTGACTTTTTATTGTGCGTCTTTTGGTCCGCATTCTCTTAATCTGCAGGCACAGCCATGCAAGTCACTTGGACCTAGTGTGGCTAGTTACTAGCTATATATACGGGCGAAGTGTGTTTTTGAGAGTAAAGGGGGCTCTGTGGGTGCGCTGGTAGGAAAAAAAAGTGCACTCCTCCACCACGCAGAATGGTCTTGTTCGTTTCTCGTCTGAAATCATTCGGTTTTTCTTCGTTGTAATGAATTACCTGTCGGGCCCGGTGTAAAGCGTCGGCGAAGCCATCTGCTTTCGTTCCAGGCTGAGCCACCGAGGCCTGTCCCTGTACCAACTCCGCCATCATCATCATCCCTACTACAGCAGCTCAGCGACACACCAAAAAAAAACTTTAGACTAGCGAGCAAATCAAGCAGCACACGCGCCGACCCCAGGAAGAAGAAGCTGAGACCCTTTCTACACGATACCGCGAGATTCAGAACCATCCAGTTTGGATAAATGTATTTGATGAAATCACGCGTTACTTGACAGATAGCATTACCATTTTAACCGGAAGAAGTACTGATGGAGGTCAGATGGGTCGTCATTAGTTACCACAGCCACCAAGTCATAAACTCCGCCTATTTCTAAATGTAACTTCTTAAAGATTAATTTCCTGGATGCTAAGATTATAATAGGTGCCTAATTTCAGTTTATGTGACAAAACAAGCACGTATAGTGTAGATAATCATTGTAAACCGCTGTGAAATATATTTTCCATAACCAAAGCACTGTATTTTCAGCTGTGTTTAGCTGGTGTACAAATATGAAACTTAAGACCAGGAAGCATAGAAATAGCGCACATTGAACACATCTAAACAGGAATAGCGCACATAGAACAGATATACCGCTTCTTAGACTTGCTTAGACCCTAACCCTATGTGAATTTGGTCACGTCACCCAAAAAGTTACATATTGCAGCTGTAAAATGTCATTTTAAACCTAACCTTAATCCCACTGTTAACTTTATGCCCAACCTTAACTTTAAATTGAGACAACATTTCTATTTAATTTTTTCACAAATTTCACAAATACAATAGAGCCAAATTTGACTTTGGGTCTGTGGTAACTAGTGGAAACCGGTCAGATGGTGGTGGATCGCTCCAATATATTGGTATCACTCCGTGGCGGAGGGATACATTCGAGGTAAGGATTTACAGATTCACTCCGGTGTACCTGTGTCACAGCTGGGGTCCGCCCCTACATATAGACCCCATGGCCGTGACACATGATCTCTTTAATTTTCTCGGCGGATGTCCGTATGGTTTGAGGTACAAACTTTATGAAGTTGTCTTGGTAAGTCGTTTGGTAAGTGTAATATCTTGCATGGAAGTATACTCACTGGCTGTTTGCAGCCTGGAGCCCTCCTCTTGAGTGCTCCGCGCGCGTTTGATATGTCTTCCGCCCGTGGTTTGTCGTACTTGTTTCGTTAGCGTTACAAAACGACTCCGTGTGCATCCATTAGTATGGTGGCTCTTGCTACTACAAAATGTAATTTACCTTTCACAACTTGCCGACTGGCTTGGTCTATGTGTGTGTTGTGAATTGCTTTAACATGCCAGAGGTGTGGGCTCTGTGCTAATTACCCTGCTATTTTCTTTCATGTTATTTCCTCTGCAGAGTGTAAGAGTATCATGGTGGGCTTTCCACTACGTAGAGACATTAACTTTTGAGTTCCTAAACGGAGTTACTCCAACATATGGCTGTTTTTACTGCTTGGATATTAAACCGGCTAGGTAATATTGCAGTTGGAGTAAATCAAATCCATTACCTGTTTGTTTTTTTGTCTGCCTGTTTTTCCCACACGGGTTTTCCCTGTTTTTTTGCAGAGGTACTGGGTAATTTATCCCTCACCAGGTTCCTGTTCCTCACTGGGTTACTACACCGGGTTCCTCTGCCATGGGCGCAGGTGGTTACCTCCCGGCGCCGTCTCTGGCTGGCCCAATCCCATCTCCCAGCTGCTCTCCAGAGAACAATTGCCACTCTACCCATCACCCTAGGGCTGACGTTTGGCTCAGGGGTTGATGACGTTCTGGAGCAGACAAATAAGGGTCGTAGGGACCGGGGGACCCTGAGACGGTTTATGCCGCCTCCTCAGGCCCCGGGTCCAAGGCAGACGGACTGTCGCCATCCAACTGCACCCGAATGACTGTGGGGTCCGTCTCCTTCCCCATCGCCTCATGCTGAGGGACGACAGCGGGGAGGGGCACAGCGTGCGGTGGATCAACAACATGTCAACTGTCACCGCCATAGGGGTGTGCCTGGGGGACCCAGGCGCTCAGAGTGCCAGAGGACAGGAGGGCCCCGGCAGGACCCTTGACAAACCTTTCCCCGGCCTCGGCCGCTTCTCCCGGTTTCAAAGAGCGAGGTGGGATGAGGGTGTGGAGTCCCCCTGGGTGTTGTCCACAATGCTCAAGGGGTACGGACTATAATTCCGGACATCAGAACGGCTAAGTGGGTTCTACTCCATTTATTTTGTGATCCCAAAAAGAGAGGGAGGGTTGATTCTGATTCTGGACCTCCGCAACCTCAATGGGTACTTGAAGGTACTGAGGTTCCACATGCAGTCCCCAGCCCGTGTGTTGCAGAATGTGTTCAGGGATCAGTGGTTTGTTATGCTGGACCTGAGGGATGCGTACTTCCATGTTCCTGTTCACCAAGCTTATTGGTAGTACCTCCGATTTGCTTTCGAAGCGACGGCTTACGAATTCATGGTTCTTCCCTTCGGCCTCTCCTTTGCACCCCGCACTTTCACAAAGTGCATGGACGCTGTCCTGGCACCTCTCACATCCCGAGGATTATTGATCCTCAATTACCTGGACGATTGGCTGATTTGTGCCCTGACCAGGACCCAGGTGCTGTCAGAGACATGCTCCTGACCCACATCGGCAGGCTGGGCACGACAAGAGTCGTCGTCTGACGCCCACACAGAGGGTGGCCTTCATTGGCATGGAACTGGACTCAGTTCTCATAAGAGCATGCCTGCCCACCAGAAGGGTTCAGGCGATCTTATCTTGCCTCAACCACTTTCGCCAGAAGCGGGAGGTATCCGCCCTGACCTGCCAACGCCTGTTGGGCCTGCTGACGGTGGCCTCGTTGCTGATTCCCCTGGGCCTGCTCCATATTCGGCCTCTTCAACGATGGTTCAATTCCCACCGACTGCACCTGACGCGCCACCGTCACCGCCAGCTGCGGGTGACTGCACAGTGCCTCGGGCATTGTTGAGGTGGCACTGTTTCTCCTTTCTCTTAGGGGGTGGAGATGCTGAGGATGTTTTGCTGTTCAGCACAGACCCCTCCCAGATCAGCTGGGGGGGTGTGGCCAAAGGCAAGCGGCTGTTGGCTACCCCCTTGAAGCGGCAGGCACATCAATACACTAGAGCTCCGAGCTGTACTGCTGGCCATGCAGTCTTTCCTTCCTCATCTGAAGGGAAGACATGTCCTGGTGAGAACGGACAACACCACATGTGTGGCTTACATCAACCATCAGGGTGGACTGAGGTCCCACCGCCTCTATCTTATGGCACGGGAGCTCCTTCTCTGGTGCAGCACCTGTGTGATTAGTTCAGGAGAGCGCAGGTGGACCTGTTTGCCTCCCTGGACAATGCACACTGCCCCCTGTGGTACTCTGTTGGAGCCACCAGGGCCTCTGGGCTTGGATGCTCTGGCTCGCAATTGGCCAGGGCTGGAGCTTTACGCATTTCCCCTGATCCAGGGTGTGCCAGACAGGACCAGGATGGCGGAGCATCCGCTGCTGCTGGTGGCCCCATACTGTCTCAGACGACCCTGGTTCAGCCTTCTCCTGTCCCTGTTGTCTGGGGCCTTCTCATGTACCTGTGTTCTGGGGCACCTTGGCAAATGCCTCTGAGATCTGACCTGATGTCTCAGGCCGGGGGAACTCTGTGGCATCCTAGAACGCACCGCCTCAGTCTGTGGGCTTGGCCGCTGAACGGCACCAATGGTCCATGTTAGGGCTACAGGAGGGTGTAATGTACACCATGCAGAGCACAAGAGCATCGGCTACAACTGCGGCATACCAGTTGCGCTGGCGGTTGTTCTGCTTTTGGTGCACTGGTATTGAGGTTGTGCCCGAGTCATGTGGGGTGCAGTATGTCTTCCCAATACCTGCAGTCTCGCTTGGATGAGGGCTTGGCAGCCTCTACACTTTGAGGGTATTTGGCCGCTATATCTACCAGGCATGTGGGGTGGATGGACAGGCCAGTGGGGCGCCATCCTTTGGTCTCCAGGTTTATGAAGGGGGTTCGTTGCCTGTGTCCACCTAGGACCCGCTCAATGGCGAACTGGGATCTGGATGTGGTCTTGGCAGCTTTGGCAAAGCTGCCTTTCGAACCATTGGAGTTTGCCTCCCTGAAACACCTCTCTATGAAGGTGGCTTTCTTGGTAGCGAGGGCCTCCCTCCGGCATGCTGTGCCCTGTGCGGGCACTGGCTGCCTATGTGGAGCAGACTCGGTCAGTGAGAACACACCAGCTCTTTGTCTGCTATGCTGAGAGTCCTGGGGGCTGGGTTATCGAAGCAGAGGCTCTCTCACTGGATCGTGGACATGATTACGACAGCATACCGCCTGGCTGGCAGGCCAGTGCTGGGATCTGTGGTGGCACATTCAACGCGAGGTGTGGCTGCGTCTTGGGCTCTACTGAGAGGAGTGTCCCTCGCTAATATCTGTGCTGCGGCCAGCTGGACTTTGCTAGATACTATTGGGTAAATGTGGCACCTCCCCTCTGCGGTTGGTTCAGCGGTCCTGGGTATCGCCTCCCCTTCCCAGGGACTGGGCCAAGACCCCCCCCTTCCACATTTCGGTCCCGCACTGAGACTTCGCCTTTGGCTGGCCAGGTCCCTCTAGCACCAACTAAATCTGGTACTGGTATACCAATATATTGGAGTGATCCAATATAGTGAAAAATAACGAAGGTTACGTATGTAACCACAGTTGTGAGCTGTATGGATCACTCCAATCCTCTATGGCACTACAGGCGCCTCAGAAATTATGTAGAGAACGTGTGTCGCGGCCATGGGGTCCATATATAGGGGAGGACCCCAGCCGTGACACAGGTGTACACAGGAGTGAATCTAAATCGTCACCTCAGATGTATCCCTCCACTGCGGAGTGATGCCAATATATTAGCGTGACCCATATAGCTCACATAACCGTGGTTACATACAGCTGAAGTCAGAAGTTTACATACACTTAAGTTGGAGTCATTAAAACTCGTTTTTCAACCATGACACACATTTCTTGTTAAACTATAGTTGTGGCAAGTCGGTTAGGACATCTACTTTGTGCATGACACAATTAATTTTACCAACAATTATTTACAGACAGGTAATTTCACTTATAATTCACTATCACAATTCCAGTGGGTCAGAAGTTTACATACACTAAGTTGACTGTGCCTTTAAACAGCTTGGAAAATTCCAGAAAATTATGTCATGGCTTTAGAAGCTTCTGATAGGCTAATTGACATCATTTGAGTCGATTGGAGGTGTACCTGTGGATGTATTTCAAGGCCTACCTTCAAACTCAGTGCCTCTTTGCTTGACATCATGGGAAAATCAGAAGAAATCAGCCAAGACTTCAGAAAAATGATTGTAGACCTCCACAAGTCTGGTTCATCCTTGGGAGCAATTTCCAAATGCCTGAAGGTACCACGTTCATCTGTACAAACAATAGTACGCAAGTATAAACACCATGGGACCACGCAGCCGTCATACCACTCAGGAAGGAGGTGCGTTCTCTCTCCTAGAGACAAACGTACTTTGGTGCGACAAGTGTAAATCAATCCCAGAACAACGGCAAAGGACCTTGTGAAGATGCTGGAGGAAACAGGTATAAAAGTATCTATATCCACAGTAAAACGAGTCCTATATCGACATAACCTGAAAGGCCGCTCAGCAAGGAAGAAGCCACTGCTCCAAAACCGCCATAAAAAAGCCAGACTATTGTTTGCAACTGCACATGGGGACGAAGATCGTACTTTATGGAGAAATGTCCCCTGGTCTGATGAAACAAAAATAGAACCTTTTGGCCATAATGACCATTGTTATGTTTGGAGGGAAAAAAGGGAAGCTTGCAAGCTGAAGAACACCATCTCAACCGTGAAGCACGGGGGTGGCAGCATCATGTTGTGGGGGTGCTTTGCTGCAGGAGGGACTGGTGCACTTCACAAAATAGATGGCATGAGTAAGGAAAATTATGTGGCTATATTGACGCAACTTATCAAGACATCAGTCAGGAAGTTAAAGCTTTGTCACAAATGGGTCTTCCAAATGGACAATGACCCCAAGCATACTTCCAAAGTTGTGGCAAAATGGCTTAAGCACAACAAAGTCAAGGTATTGGAGTGGCAATCACAAAGCCCTGACCTCAATCCTATAGAAAAGTTGTGTGCAGAACTGAAAAAGCATGTGCGAGCAAGGAGGCCTACAAACCTGACTCACTTACACCAGCTCTGTCAGGAGGAATGGGCCAAAATGTACCCAACTTATTGTGGGAAGCTTGTGGAAGGCTACCCAAAACGTTTGACCCAAGTTAAAGAATTTAAAGGCAATGCTACCAAATACTAGTTAAATGTATGTAAACTTCTGACCCACTGGGAATGTGATGAAAGACAAAAGCTGAAGTAAATCATTCTCTACTATTATTCTGACATTTCACATTCTCATAATAAAGTGGTGATTCTAACTGACCTAAGACGAGGATTTTTTACTAGGATTAAATGTCAGGAATTGTGAAACTGAGTTTAAATGTATGTAAACTTTCGACTTCAACTGTACGTAACCTTTTGATTTTTAAAGAGCACGAGCAGCATGTTGATCAATATGAAAATGTTTGATTACATGAGGCATTAGGTGTGAATGTGTTTATATGTTTTGGAATGTTCTTTAGGAATGTTTTTGTATAAAAATAAGTACAAGCTGATGTGTATTTTTAAACTTGCCCACTTAGTATGCAGTAGCACAACACTGTTTTACCGATTTTTGGCTAAATAAATATGAATTGTTTCCAGGTAAAAAAAAAATGTACCACTTCCTCACATCGCCCTTGTCACTGAGCTAACAGTGCGTATCGTCTTGAATTTGACCAGGTCACAGGATTTATATAACTGGTAAAACATTTTCAAACAAATTTGCAGTTTTATGTTAATTTTCTTCTGTTACTATTTGTGTGACCTCCTTTGTTAAACACTAAATGTAGCCTACTCAGATAATGGTCTGCAAGGAAATTGGTTTTAAATGTTTTTTTTTTGTGTTACAATTGCCTCCACAGTTGGCTAAATGTGTCTGTTTTTGCATGCAGGCCTATTCTTTATGAGTGAATATGTGTTTTATTGTGTAATATGGGGGGAGACCATTGTGTAACCAATCTGGTTGGACCCAAAACAGTTGATGTGTAAGCCTACAGAGAGATGAAAATTGAGGAATATTGATTTTCCTTCTCATTTTCTCCTTGCACATGTGGAAACATCTATCGTTACACATCTGGCAGACTCTAGCACTTTGGAGAGAGGCAAGTAAAATTGCCTCAAATTTATAGATGTTTATGCAAAACAGCTCATGTTCCTTAAATTCCATCCAATCCCAATGCTACAAGAACAAGATGCAAGTAGGCCTCACTCCAAAATTAATTTGGAGACAAACTGAATGTATAATGAAAGCACATTTGTTTGAGTAGCATATTTTTTTTATTGTCCAAGGAATGCAGTGCTTTACATTTCCCCTGAAAATGCAAACAATGTGTTCTCTGTACGTACACCGAGTACACCAAACATTAGGAACACCTTCCTAATATTGAGTTGCACCCCCTTCTGCCCACAGAACAGCCTCAATTCATCAGGGTATGGACTCAACAAGGTGTTGAACGTGTTCCACAGGGATGCTGGCCCATGTTGACTCCAGTGCTTCCTAACAGTTGTGTCAAGTTAGCTGGATGTCCTTTGGGTGGTGGACCATTCTTGATACACATGGGAAACTGTTGAGCATAAAACCCCCAGCAGTGTTGCAGTTCTTGACACAAACTGGTGCGCCTGGCACCTACTACCATACCCTGTTCAAAGGCACTTAAATCTTTTGTCTTGCCCATTCACCCTCTCAATGGCACACATACACAATCCATGTCTCAATATTTAAAAATCCTCCTTTAACCTGTCTCCTCCCCTTCATCTACACTGATTTGAAGTGGATTTAACAAGTGACATCAATAAGGGATCATAGCTTTCACCTGGATTTAGATGGTCAGTCTGTCATGGAAAGAGCAGGTATTCTTAATGTTTTGTATACTCCGTGTACAGTATGTGTGGGATATAAACATGTGTGTCAATGTTGGGAGGTGCTTGGACATGACTGATTAGGGTGGCCTGTGAGACAAGGAGATTGACATTCCCTTGGTCTGCTGCCTCTTACGGACACAGAGATATCAATTTTCCTGCCTACTCAGCCTCATGCATTTTATCACATCCCAAAAAAAGAGAAGAAATTAAGTGGCTGAGAAGTAGGGGTTCCCATTACCATAGCCAGACTGACACCACTAAATTAAGATCTCACATTTTTGTGAAGTATGATCTTGCGCCGCTATTGCTACCATGTGCTCGGCAATGTATTCAGACTCAGGGATGGGTAGGAATGGAAGTAAAATTCACACAGAACCATTAGAGATTCGGCCGCCTGCAGCCCCCAGTCTCTCTCCCAGCGGTACAGGAGAACAAGGATAGCCAAAGCAGGTGTGGTGGGCCTCTGGAGTCCTGCCAGTCAACGGTGGGAACTTTCATGAGAATGGAGGGGATGGTGGGGTGTGCAGAGTGTGGTTACCATATGAGGCTGATCAAGTGTCATGTTGCTCCCTCTCCTCTCCATTATTGTTGAGAAGGGTCTCTTGTCTCCTGGGTCGTCTGTGGTGAAATGTACAGACTTTCTCACTGTGTGTGTGTCTGTGGTAAGAGCTAAGCTTTACAACAACATGCTGAAGAATAACCAACCTGTGCGATTCCTTCCAAATGACAAAAACATGACTTTCCTCTGAATGTTCCACTTGCTTCAGGCTTGTGACGTAGATCTATCACAGTATAAATGGGTTAGGGGGAATAAATGCACACATGCAATTGTCAGTCTCTATGACTGCATTTACAGGCAGCCCAATTCTGATATTTTTTTCATTCATTGATTTTTTAACCAATCGGATGAGCTCTGAAAAAGATCTGATGTGATTGGTCAATAGACCAATTAGTGGAAAAATATCAGAATTGGGCTGCCTGTCTAAATGCAACCCAGGTGTTTGAACTGGTTGAGATAAGTACAGTACTGCTAAGCTTACACATTCATGCAGTTGTGAAAAAAGCATACAAGCATACATATGACTGCTAATTTTCTTTTTAAAATGCACTTGTTGATATGAGTGAGGATGTGCACCTTTCTCGGTGTTTTATCAACAGACAATATAAAACATATTGGTTGCTTACGAGCTATGATATCGGTGGTATATGAGTAGCTGAGCACAGATGGTCAGAGGACAACCGATGGCCAAAACTTTGAACATTGACACTGCCACTCATTAAATGACAGACATACTAAACTCAGTAAAAAAAGAAACGTCCTCTCACTGTCAACTGCGTTTTTATTTTCAACAAACTTAACGTGTAAATATTTGTATGAACATAACAAGATTCAACAACTGAGACGTGAACTGAACAAGATCCACAGACATGTGACTAACAGAAATGGAATAATGTGTCCCTGAACAAAGGGGGGGTCAAAATCAAAAGTCAGTATCTGGTGTGGCCACCAGCTACATTAAGTACTGCAGTGCATCTCCTCCTCATGGACTGCACCAGATTTGCCAGTTCTTGCTGTGAGATGTTACCCCACTCTTCCACCAAGGCACCTGCAAGTTCCCGGACATATCTGTGGGGAATGGCCCTAGCCCTCACCCTCCGATCCAACAGGTCCCAGACGTGCTCAATGGGATTGAGATCCGGGCTCTTCGCTGGCCATGGCAGAACAGACATTCCTGTTTAGCAGGAAATCACGCACAGAACAAGCAGTATGGCTGGTGGCATTGTCATGCTGGAGTGTCATGTCAGGATGAGCCTGCAGGAAGGGTACAACATGAGGGAGGAGGATGTCTTCCCTGTAATGCAAAGCGTCGAGATTGAGCTTGTTGTCATTGCAGGCAGTCTGATGATGCTGTGACACACCACCACAGACCATGACGGACCCTCCACCTCAAAATCGATTCCGCTCCTGAGTACAGGCCTCGGTGTAACGCTCATTCCTTCGACAATAAACGCGAATCTGACCATCACCCCTGGTGAGACAAAACCGCGACTCGTCAGTGAAGAGCACTTTTTGCCAGTCCTGTCTGGTCCAACAACGGTGGGTTTGTGCCCATAGGCGACGTTGCCGGTGATGTCTGGTGAGGACCTGCCTTACAACAGGACTACAAGCCCTCAGTCCAGCCTTTCTCAGCCTATTGCGGACAGTCTACGCACTGATGGAGGGATTGTGTGTTCCTGGTGTAACTCGGGCAGTTGTTGTTGCCATCCTGTACCTGTCCCGCAGGTGTGATGTTCGGATGTACTGATCCTGTGCAGGTGTTACACGTGGTCTGCCACTGCGAGGATGATCAGCTGTTCATCCTGTCTCCATGTAGCGCTGTCTTTGGCGTCTCACTGTACGGATATTGCAATTTATTGCCCTGGCCACATCTGCAGTCCTCATGCCTCCTTCCAGCATGCCTAAGGCATGTTCACGCAGATGAGCAGGGACCCTGGGCATCTTTCTTTTGGTGTTTTTCAGAGTCAGTAGAAAGACCTCTTTGGTGTCCTAAGTTTTCATAACTGTGACCTTAATTGCCTACCGTCTGTAAACTGTTAGTGTCTTAATGACCGTTCCACAGGTGCATGTTCATTAATTGTTTATGGGGTTATTGAACAAGCATGGGAAACAGTGTTTAAACCCTTTACAATGAAGATCTGTGAAGTTATTTGGATTTTTACAAATTATCTTTGAAAGACATGGTCCTGAGAAAGAGACGTTTCTTTTTTTGCTCTGTTTAAATGCTTTGATTGAGCTACATCATAGATGACCCCAGAACCATGAAATAATATCCAGATGTTGGGCTTGTTCAGTAATCACTTTGGGAAAAGAAACATATTTGGACAGAAGCTATAAATAAGAAGCTACTTTAACACCATTTTGAAATGTCAACATCTCAGAAAATGCAGGATTATGAAAACGGTACCTCTGGGGATTATTGGGAAATAGAAAGGTTAAACACAAACACTCGCACACTTATCCTAGTTGCCTCTGAGTATTTCACCCTCTCCCCCAGAAGAAGGGGCCATATAGAACTATAATTGCAGTATCTCTCAGCATGTATCTCTCAGCATGTATGTGGAATTCTGAAGGCAGGATACATACAGGGATATTGTTTCATTGAGAACCCTCTTCGGTATCTATATCTCTGTCCAGCTTTCAGTTTTCCTTCAAATACAAATCATTGTCTATGGAGAGAGGAAATATCCCCCCCAAAAAGTTTCATAAAATGCAACTTCAAAAGGAAGTAAAGGGAAAGATTATTTTCAGTACCAGTGTAATTGTAAGAAAACTACAGACAATAGGAAATGAAAAGGGAGATCAGGCAGGAGTAAAAGGCATCTGATCAGTAAGTATCACTTTGATGTGAAAAAGAACAGAGAAATGAAACGAAAGTGCATGATGGCTGGAGAAGGAGTACCTTAAAATAAAAAATCCTGCAATTCAAAAAAAAAAAATATTGACAGGTGAATATTTGAAAACAGACAGTCGTTCTCCAATGACAGGAAATGTACACGTTTACCTCCTTATTTCCCCCCTTGTCTTTTCAGCTTCCTCAGCCTCCAACCCCCAGCCACTTTGCTTTGATTCAGCTCTGTATCTGTATTTTAAATGACTCAATTACATTGGATCCTGTGGTGAAAATTATGGATGTTTTCCACTATTTCTCTCTCTCCTCTGGGACAGCATGACCCTCCCCTGCCACCAATCAACCCCACCTCTTCCCTCCACCAATCTTTCCTGCCCCACCTGTCCTACTCCTCTTCTTTCCCCAGCTCTTTCCTCTGAAAATGTTCACTTTATTGTGTGTCTATCTGCGACTGAGAGGAAATAATAGCTAAATGGGCTTGTGTGTGAGCTCTATTCGCCGTGAACTGACAGTGTTTGGCTGCTGTTTTTCCAGCAGCTAAAGCTTCGCCTGTCATCACTGCATAAGTCAGAGTCTAGCTAGAGTGTATCCTTTCAATGACAGGAGCCCACAGTGCTTCCAGCCATTCAAAGCCACCCAGACAGAAATGAACACACATCACCAGGAATAGTAAACAGAATAGTCTTTATTCTTTAAAAGCAACAGACGTTTCCCTTCAGGCTCACAGTTTACAACCTTGGTTAATCAGGCTCACAGTTCACAACCTTGGTTAATGTGTATGTCTGTTTCCACAACAACGAAAATGAATGTTACATGGAAATGAAAATAACGTCAAGGAACTATTCATAAAATGCAAGTTGTACCGGTTGATTATTCTCTCTCATTGTGTGAGAAAGACATGGATCCACAATTGAATTCTGTCTCATTAGAATCTCTGTTGAAAAGCAAATGGAATATGAGGTGCTTTATCTAGCCCTCTAGTGGTGAAAGTTATCCATATATATACTATTGCACAGTGTATTTCCCTGATTAGAGCAGTAGTGTAAAGTGGTCATTAAGAAAAAAGTGGCTCTGATGATTTCAGAATGTGCGAAGATGCTAACAAGACACACTCCAACCGACCACTGCCAATCAGCATCAGTCATTACACCACATGCACATATACAGTACACTGAGCAAACATTCTGAACATCTTCCTAATATTGAGTTCTACCCCCTATTACCCTCAGAACAGCCTCAATTCGTTGGGGCATGACTCTACAAGGTGTCGAATGGATGCTGGCTCATGTTGATTCCAATGCTTCCCACATTTGTGTCAAGTTGGCTGGATGTCCTTCGGGTGATGCACCATTCTTGAAACATGCGAATAACTGTTGAGCATGAAAAACCCAGCAGCGTAGCATTTCTTCACACAAACCGGGGCGTCTGGCACCTACTACCATACCCCGTTCAAAGGCACTTATATTTTCTCTTGCCCATTCACCCTCTGAATGGCACACATACACAATCCATTTGTCTCAAGGCTTAAGTATCCTTCTTTAACCTGCCTCCATTTCATCTACACTGATTGAAGTGGATTTAACAAGTGACATCAATAAGGGATCATAGCTTTCCCATGGTCAGTATGTCATGGAAAGAGCAATGTTTTGTATACTCATTGTAAACAGGGCCATTAAACATTAAAATCACCTTCCTAGGGATACACTCACACTCAAGCAGGATCACCACCTTGAACCTGATAGGCCACTCATCCATTCACCACCTCTTCCAGAAACAAATCGAAGGACATAATGAGTGTGCCTGCTAACAAACCAGCAGACTCCAGGGAGGGAGCTGGAGAGCGTAGTCACTGCCAGGGAGATAAATCTATTGATTTGAGATAAACATACTACATTACTGCGGCCCTGGGGAGTTGGGTTTTGGAGCTGGTCTGAGACCACAGGGCAGCTGGTTATGGGATAGAGACCAGACCCCTCTGATCCTGGCTGCTTCTCCCTGGTGAGATCTGTGAAGACTTCCTGGCTGCACACTCCCTCTATGGAACTGGCTGGGGGAGGAAAGCCCCTCTTAGAGAAGCTTTAAACCCCATGGATTTGTCATCTATGGATTTGTATTGGTCTGAATGGGGCACAGGGCAAACCATCATTCACATCTATCCCTACATGAACACTGTTGTGACAAAGATGGAGAGGTATGAATGGGGTGGAGTAGACAGCAGGTAACATTTATTTATTTAACCTTAATTTAACTAGGCAAGTCAGTTAAGAACACATTCTTATTTACAATGATGGCCTATGAACAGTGGGTTAACTGCCTTGTTCAGGGGCAGAATGACAGATGTTTACCTTGTCAGCTCGGGGATTCAATCTAGCAACCTTTCGGTTACAGGCCCAACACTCTAACCACAAGCCCACCTGCCGCCCCTAACATATCTGTTAAAATACTATTGTGAATATGAAAAGTATGTTGGATAATATTTAGCGGATGATGAAATACAACAGAATTCCTGTGCAGTGACCACATTGTAAATCTACCAAACTTTCCAACATATTTAAATCTTGCATTTTGGTGAACAAGATTCAGCCTGGCCACAAAGACCTCGTAGACCAAGAAAAAGTTAATCTGGCATTGTAAAAGGCTATCGATTAGCCCTGGCCCCAGGGGGACAGACCCTATAAGTCTAGTTGCTGTAACAGGAGACAGGGAATCCCAAACACTCATTAACCCTCTCAGATGGGCAACATTAAGCAGGAGGCAAAATATTTATAATTTTCCATCAATATTTCATCACTGGCTGTGTCCAAACAAAGACAAGGCTTTGACCATAATGGTCCTCCATCCGTTTATAGATTTTGGGGAGAGGAAGTAACATACCAGTGTCCTTTGACACCAGAAATAAGTCTGTCCCAACCGCTGTGAACACAGGATCCATGCATATTAGATAGCTAGGTTGTCCTACAGTCAAGTACTGTAGAATAAGCACTGCAAAAGGAGAGGCTGTTATGTTTCTCTGATACACTTTCACAGCCTGGGTTTGCTTCACATTAAACATACTGCAACTCATATGTCAAACACGGTGGTGGACTTGGCAAGGCATCTTCGGTGTCACATGTCACTGTCTGTGAAACCTTATACCATCCTCACAGCTCATCACAGTGGGATTAAGTCACCTAATGCCGACATCCATTAATCCCAGCGGTTCCACTTAACACAGAACAGTATATAGTAAGTCAGAACCAATCTGTGGTGTGTCTCGGCCTGTCGTAAATCTCCCCGACTCACTCTGCAGTGAGAGGATGACCTCATTGTCTTTTCCTGGCCCATTAGCTTTCTGGGGAAACCTCTGGGGACCGTTGTTAACCCCTCTGGTGCTGGATCAGGCAGCATTACACTCCATCCCAACCAGGTGGAATTGGTTTCATATTCTAAAATATTGATGGACTAATTTGCTCTACATGCTATGCAGATAATGTCACACATTGGTTTCATAACATTGAGGATTACATGCATATTATTTGGGTGCATTGACAGGCAAAAGTGTCTGCCTCCCCACATCATTTGCACTGATCTGTAAACCAAGGGGAGTTGAAGGCAATAAGGTACATGCATACTGTGAATTTTATTTAACCCACCCAGCTCCTTCCTCAGTGCCAATCTACTCTGCCCCCAGAACCAAAGCTCATGTGAGACCCCGCCTCTTAATGTTTCCATCTGTCAGGAGAGACTACCTCAGTGCAGACGGAGTGAACACAGGGAAGGAATGCGCTCATGCGTTACTGCCACTCTTCCAGGTGTCTAGCTGGGAACCGTGGACGCAGGGTCTACACTCCCAGTCCCAGGGTGAAGTGCACTACAGACATAATAGAGAAAGCTTATGGGGCTGTCGTCTTAGGTTACAGGTTCACCATAATGATGGGACCTGCCTTGCATTCTAATTGCAGGTAATTGACCTCCTGTGGACTGTTATTGTTCCAGCTTCTTTTGTGCTGGCTGCCGTTTAGAGCAGAGGTCAGTGAACCTGGGACCCCTGACTCCTCCAGACAGGTAGGCTAGGATTAAATGACCCAAGACGTTCTGTTAGAGAATAGACTCATCTTCTGTGCTTAGACCCCCAGCTCTCCCTCCTTTACTGTTACATTGTTTGCCATTAACTTCAGTTTACAGACAACTTTATGAGGATGACTTGATTGAAGATATTGTTTCTCGTTCAGTTATACACTTTAGAGCAGGTACAGATGAATTCCGAGAGAAAAAAAAAATTATAATTTGAACTGAATTCACAATTTGAGATATCGCAGTTACAAATTGGACTACAGTCCATGTCGTTCACATTTTTCACTACAGCAGAGACAAATCACCTGCACCCGTGCACCCTCTGTCACAAAATACTAGAGGAGCCGTCTCAAGAGGCCACAGTAACCTGGGAACAATGGTGTCCTTTGTGTGCAGTGAGAGAGTGACAGAGAGTGAAGGTCTGCTCCTACGGAGACAGACAGAAGAGCATCCATTAGGGCTCCATTCAGGGACGCCGTTGACTTTCATGTCGTCCCATTGTGGCGCTGCTCCTTGGAGAGGCTGACACAGAGTGGGTAATGAGGGGTAATTGACTCAGGGTCAAGGATGATTAATTCCCTTGGTCAGGTGTCCTCGCTTTCATACCTGACAGAGACGCAGGCTGCCGTGAAGCCACAGGCGGGCAGGCAGAGCGGAGCAGGAGGCTGGCTGGCGCTGAAACACGAGACACAGGCAACACACGGTACACACTGCCCAGGCCGTTCTCATGATGTCATCCAATCCTTGGACAGGCTAGTGGTTAATGCTCTGAACTGCGGCACCTTGACTGCTGCCACAGACCACAGCTCTCCATCACTCTCTCACACACACCTAGCCACCACTCTCTCACACACCTAGCAGTGTTCACATGTCAGTCTGCTTCATTTATATGGCTAATGACCTGGGGTAAGACACAAAAGGTGAAAGGTCATAACTATCTTCCCCCTACACAGAGCTATACTGAGCTCCAACCACAGACCACAGATTGAGAGTGACAGTCGTACTACCCTCCTTTCTCCTTCAGCTTCACTGGCTAATCTGAATCCCTCATTTTCTGCACAAGCAATTTCCCCCCGAAAGGCCAGTGATTACAGGCGACCTGCTGAATGTATGCACGCGTTACTAAATGCCAGGGCTTGCTGGTAATTGACCAGGCAGACTGAGACGCCTGCGGTGTAATTGAGCAGGGTTGAGGGGTTCTGGTGGGACTGAAAGGACCTGGGGATCCCCCACCGGCCATTAAGCCCAGCAGGAGGGCTCCTGCCTGGGTCCACCTCAGGCTCAGGGCGGCCCCTCATTCAGCCTATTGCCCCTTCAACAGTGTGGGACACACCAAGATCTGGAGAGGGTTTGGATCATATAGTGTGAGAGGAAGAATGAAAAATAAGACTATAGGGCACTAACTTTAAAAACAGTTTGTTTAAATTCAAAATCATTTAACATTGATTCTTCATTGAGACACGCACATCCATGTCAATGGAGCCTCAGAGAAGTTCATACGTTCATAAGATGAGAAGTTCATCTCTTGCTGGCTGTCTGTCCATATGCAGTTGGGATGAAGAGAGCAGAGCACACATGCCGAGCCTGATATACGTCGACCCCCAATTGGCCTGTCCTTTCACTCCAGTCGTGCCGTCACAGACCAGAAATAGCCTCATCACTTCCACTACAGTAGATGACAGCTAGCCTAGCAACAAGGCCAAAGCACACCAGTGCAACCAACTAACCTCCCACTAGGCAACAGCGTCATCTACTGATCTACATATACTGTTAACATGATACAGCTTCCCTGATACCCTTAACCGCTTGACGGAACAGTGCCCAGATACGACTGTTCTGTACCAAAAGGACACCTATCAGATATACTAAATCAATGTAAGAATTTTCATTTACCCTCTTAAGCACAAAATTGTGTGACAGCAATACACTTCAATGATCCAAATACGTTTTATTTCAAGATACGGTAACAAACACCTAATATGAAATATGCAACTAAAAAACTACTCCGGTAAGGCAAGAGGGGTGAGAGTAAACATTAGGAAGTGTAAAGCTGCTTAAGACACAGGGGAGAGAAAGATGATCCAAGGCTGACCGTCTAGCCCTAGTGCTTGGAGCGATGTTCCCCCTGCAAACGGTGGTGCTCCCTTAGTCTGCAGTGAGAGAACAGAGAGTTAGTTAGCGCATTTATCTACATTTAAAAAATGTATGTAAAAAAAAATATGGTTGACGCTCAAGAAGCCTTCTTGAAAATATAACTTTTTGGGACAAATTTGCTTATGAAGGACACAAACCTGACAGCGTTGATCTTGATGAATCCAGAGGCATCACATGGGTCATAGTCTCCCTGCACGTCCATACTGGGACAAAAGAAGAGGGATAAGTCACGTTATTGTGTAGGCCTATGTGGTTGGGGAAGGGCTTTGGCAGTCACATTCTAAACTGTGGTTATTCCAACACCCGTCTAGCACACAGGAGAGGTAGGACAGTGAATAACATTAACCACGGATTATTGCATCATTCAAAAAAATGTCAATAGATTTTTCTCTGAACGCATTTGCTCTTTATGTTTGCGATTTCAGAGGGGGGGGGAAAACAACCACACTTTGAGAAAAAGCAAACACCCAACTCATTTGTAGACAATCCAGTTTTGTACAAACTCCTAAGCAGAGGAAATTAGTTTCTCATAACCTGATGGTTTTTTGTCTGTGCCATCCTTTTTGTAAGCAACTCCCGTGATGTAAAAATTGTGCCAGTGAACATCTATTATATAGGCCTCTTGTGGCTCGTTCCCTTCTCCTCCTCGGTGTGTTTATTTGTAAGGTGTGGATGTGTGTGTCGGAGAGGGGAGAGTATGTTCCTCTATGTTAGAGCCTCGCTACCCTCCGAAGGTAGTACACGACACAGTTGAAGCAGGGCAGTGGAAACAATTGTCTCCCTGAGCCAACATTCCTACAGTATAAAAGGTAATAGCAGAGGAATGTTTTTTAAACAGCTGAACTGTATAGACATTTTCCATTATATTTGAGACTTGTTATACTGTGTTTTTACCTGAAATTGCAGTAACAACCCGTTACATTTGGAAATTGTAGCTGCCGGCTGAACTGAGGCATGTACAACATGGAAGACCATCCCACTACCAAAAACAAGTCAAAGGTAGATCATACACATAGGATGTGTTGTTTCATTTGTAACATTGGGTGATTTCAGAGGTGGCACCACAGGTCCCAGAGTGGTGGTGGTGGGGGGGGGGGGGGGGTTGTTTTCCTGGGGCCCAGAGTTTTTTTTATTTTTATATGGGCTATGATGGGACCAGATAGTTTTTCTAATCCGGTCATGTGGTTTAAAATAAAACTCCTGGAAAGACTCCTGGCCCTAGGGAGAATTAAAACCATTTACAAAAACATACTAGTCTGAGCTTGCTGTATGCAGGGTTGCATCATGTAGGCTTTCGCATCTGGAATTAAAGACACTCAAACAGCATGTCATCACTATTGTGTTGATTCATTCCACTAAAAATACCTAGTTAGTGTAGTGTGGCTAGAAACCAAATTTGATCACATTTTCTCAAACACAAATAAACAGGCCTACTTTAGGCTATAAAAACACACCGTTACATTTCCCCTGGCCCACATGGGATCAAAGAGCATAGGATTCTCTAGGCTACCTGCAGCTGTGATTGTCATCAGTAGGATTCTCTAGGCTGCCTGCAGCTGTGATTGTCATCAGTAGGATTCTCTAGGCTACCTGCAGCTGTGATTGTCATCAGTAGGATTCTCTAGGCTACCTGCAGCTGTGGTTGTTATCAGTAGGATTCTCTAGGCTACCTGCAGCTGTGGTTGTTATCAGTAGGATTCTCTAGGCTACCTGCAGCTGTGATTGTCATCAGTAGGATTCTCTAGGCTACCTGCAGCTGTGGTTGTTATCAGTAGGATTCTCTAGGCTACCTGCAGCTGTGATTGTCATCAGTAGGATTCTCTAGGCTACCTGCAGCTGTGGTTGTTATCAGTAGGATTCTCTAGGCTACTTGCAGCTGTGGTTGTTATCAGTAGGATTCTCTAGGCTACCTGCAGCTGTGGTTGTTATCAGTAGGATTCTCTAGGCTACCTGCAGCTGTGGTTGTTATCAGTAGGATTCTCTAGGCTACCTGCAGCTGTGGTTGTTATCAGTAGGATTCTCTAGGCTACTTGCAGCTGTGGTTGTTATCAGTAGGATTCTCTAGGCTACCTGCAGCTGTGGTTGTCATCAGTAGCCCACAGTTGATCAGACTGAAGCACAGACTAATTGCACACGTTGACAAATCAGCCATTTTATTTCATTACATTTTGTTGGTGGCAGGTATGGGCTTCCATACAAAACAGCTCATCTAGGTCTATTCACCTATGCCTATGTTTTCAGTAGCAATGAGTTTACCACATTTAATGATTCACATGATATTGAAAAAAATGAAGGCTGGTTTGTTTTAAGGTATGCCTACTGTACTTTTATATTCATAAGGTTAATCGTTCCTTTTTGATGGGCTAACGTTACTTGATGAAGGCATGCTATAAATCAAAATGTAATGAGTGTAGCAAACAGACAAGAAAATAAACCTTTCATTGTCTGCACAATGCACATACATGCTTATGAATTGTTGTACTATCCAAGAGTGCAATGTGGCTGTTGTACTATCCAAGAGTGCAATGTGGCTGTTGTATTATTCAATAAAAGCGAAGTTTCCATCCAATTGGCGACAGATTTCCATAAGAATATTCTAAAAATCAGCATATAAACAATATGCACATGTCCCCACCAGAAACGTGATTCCATCAAATGGACTTGTTGTGGATAAAAGGCTGTGTGATGATGTAGTGCACATAAAAATAACTTGGTTAAATTCCCATGTACCAAATTAAAAAGTACAAGTTAAATGGGTTTCCATCGCATTTTCAACTCTGCTGATGGTCTTGTCACAAACAAAAGGTGTGTTTTATAGTCAATGTGCCCATTGTAGCCAACAGCTCCAGATACAGTGAGGGTATAGCCTACATGATGAGAATATTATGGACAGCGAGATTGTTTATTTGTTAAATGGTAGCCAAGCATCGATCATCATGTCACCAGAATAAGACCCTCAATATTTATTGGAAAGTTGCATCAAGCTCATCACCCTGTGAAGTTCATCATAACTTATTTCACCTGTAGCCTCAAACTGTATACGTGGACCACACAACGAGTCATTGCATGACTCCAAGTTTACTTCGATATGGTTATAATATAAATATTTGAGCATAAAAGCGTTTCCACCTCCATTTCTCGCATAATTAATTTTACCGACAAAAATAGCCCACCTTGTTAAGCGTATTTTGTTTTGTCGACATTTGGAAAGTTTACTGACAAATTGGTTTTTCCATTAGGCCTGTTGTGATTTTTTTTTTTATCCGACATGTACTTTATTCGCATAAAAAGGCTGGATAGAAACCTGGTTATTGCTGAATATTTAGTGTTTACTGGCTACTGTGATATTTACGGTCAATTTGAGCTGCGGACCAAGAATGTCGCATTGCCAGCCACAACAAAAGGTTAGGCAAGGATGTAATGTGAATTGAAAAGTAGAATTATCTTTTCGCCACCCCATCCCCTTATACTCGCCTTCATATCTCGTAGTGGGAATAGGGCCTAATTACAGTAGTTTTTACCTGCAGCGCTGACACCCTCCGCTCCTCCTCCACGGAGCCCCAGCTGCTAATCTAAGACCTGCACTCATTCTTCAGACACACCGTGCTGGAGGAAATCAAAGAACGGCAGGAGAAAAAAAGATTCCGTGGAGAGAAAGGCAAGACCACCACCAACTCTCAAAACAAGGCTCCCTACCTACCATCTTATGAGTGCTGTCAATGAGGTGTTGAATGGCTGTGGAAGCAGGTTTCCAGAAGGTGAATACATAGGAAAAACCATGTGGTCTAATTGACTGCCAAACACCTAGCAGGAAACCCTTTGACATTTGTCCCAGATCAATGCAGCGTGTGTGCGATGCTATACCACTGTGTTAATGACACTGTTTACTGAGGAGACGCAGCTAGCTGTCCACCAGGGTCTTACAGTTAAGCATGGGTTTAGAGAGTGAAATTGAGTGTGTGTGTGTGTGTAGGGCTGTTCTTCAGGTGGTATAAGTGGACTTTGCACCACAATGGGATCCTTCACAGGACACTCAGCACATCTGTTACCTCAGAATAGTGCCCCTAAGAACTTCTCCTCCAGTGCAACCCAACACTCAGTCACCAACAGGAGTGTGTGTGAAAGAGAGCAAGGTTGAGCTCTCAGTTGCACAGCTCCCCCTGCTTAACTAGCACGAAACCTGTGCTTTGGCCCTAAAAGCAGCGCTCTCCTCTACTTTGGCTGGAAATGCCATTAGCGGTGGAGGGTAGATGGAAGGGGGCATATGGAGGCTTTGCTTTGGTCAGCACTGAGCCAGCCCAGGGGGCATTGGGGGTTAGGTGTCTGAATGGACTCACTGTTCCACAGCGAAGAGGCCAAGGGGGAGAAAGCCCTCCAGGAATTGAGCTTGACACCCCTGCTCCGCACACTGATGTCTTTGGAGCCAGTGTCCATTTATTGTTGGTGTGGGGTCAGTGGAGAATGAAGTGACCTGAGCAAACAATGGGGATACTGCATATATGCAGTGAACTGATTATACTGTACCCAGAGATTAGTCACATGCACACAATGCTATAAGTCCTTACCTGACCAGTTCCTCGTTGTAGAGGGATTTGGGCGACTCACGGCCCAGGATGTAGACCTGGCCTTTGAAGACAGACAGCTGCACCTTGCCCTCCACGCTCTCCTGGGACTTGTCTATGCAGTGGCGCACAAACTCACACTCCGGACTATACCAGAAACCTGGGGACAACAAGGAACTGGATGTATACATACTACTATAATGGAAATCATCCTTCAGCCTCCATTAGAAGTGTGGTTCAATTGTGCACATATGACCCCCCTCCCCACCACATCCTCCTCCAATCACACTCCTCATGCGAGCGCTCGTCCCATCGCTCCAGGTGAGGCTCAGACCCTTTCCCCCTCTCCTGTCTCACCCAGGTGACCTGCTCTGTCGGTCTGAGGGACAGCTGGACTGGGGGGGATAGAGAGAAATGACGCCCAACTCCATGGGGTGGCTCTCTCCCTCTTCCATGCCCTTCCACCTCCCAATCCCAAGAACAATCCTCTCACCCAGTCCCTTTCCACTGAATCTGCACTGGTGTGAGTATCACACAGTCAGGCCAGGGCTGAGTGGATGGATCAAGCCACAGCTGTCCTCTTTCTCTCTCTCTCTCCATACTGTGTTCTGTTCAGGGAACCCCCTGTGGCTTTAGCCCATGCAGTGGGCCCGGCAGAGACAGTGGTATTTCACGCTTTAAGACCATAATGAGTTTAATCTCTGCCCCCCTCATAGAAGGACCTAGCTAGCGCCTGTACCTTGGTGTCTCGCTCTCTCTCCCTGGTCTCTCTGCCTGCCTGGCCAGCTCCCTCCTCTCATGAGGGTTTAAATTGCAGTGGCTCAGTAATCAGTCTCTAACGGCTGTGATCCTATTATAGGGATGAAGGAAGGCCGGCCGGGGGGGATTAGGACACCTGAGCCAGGCGGACAGGAGGCCTAGGCCCCAGTCATTCAGTCACACATTACCTCTATGAGAGGCAAAAGTAACATAGTCACTCCTCACCTGTCAATCACCGTGATTGCCACTGTGTGAGGTGTTCTGGCACAAAATGGCTGTCGTGTGCCATGCACAATTTATCACCCAGGTCGGTGTAAAGTACTTTGCATAATTTTATCATCAATGTAAAGTGCTTTGAAAGCAAGTGAAAATGATATAAATCAAATATATTATCAGGAGGCTGAATAGTTTTTGGAGAACCATTTTGTGTGTGTTCTAGGAGAGAACACAACCATGACCTCCTCATGGAGTGAATGCACCGTTTCTGAATGCTGTATGAGCATTACTTTAAATGTTTGTTTTTTTGCATTATACACCAAACGTACCGTTGTAGAGCATCTCGGCGAACTTGACCCCCAGGCCCCGTTTGATCCTCCTGACCTCTCGGTCCATGGTGAAGGTCTCTATGTCCAGGTGAGCGTGGTACAGGATGGTGCCTCCTGGGGTCTCATAGATACCTGGGGGAGCACAGAAACACACAACTAGGTGCGGAACGAAAGGTGGAGAGACAAATTAAGCACATAGGTTGCGTTGCATTTCAAAATAGTCTGAAGTTGCGCCCCCCCCCCCCCCCCCAAACAAAATATTCCATTCTCACTTTTAGATGCGTGTATGGTTGTGAATTGTTAGATTTTACTGCACTGTTGGAGCTAGGAACACAAGCATTTAGCTACAGCCACAATAACATCTGCTAAATATGTGTATGCGACCAATAGAATTTAAATTGATCAGAAGAGGTCCCTGGTGGTCCTGTGTCCATGACAACCTCATTGTACTTCCTTCCAGGACCAACTCAACTCAGACAGCTCTATTAGGCACCAGCCATCTTCACCCTCCTCCTCCTCTTCCACTACTGTGGCTGACGGACAGACCAGCACCACAGTATATCAACCCAGTCAGAATGAGCCTGTCGCGGGCAAATGACAGGGTAGGAGGCCCCCGCCAGCCCTGAGCTAGGCCCCAGGCTCTCCCGACCCTGCAATTTACCCCCACTGCACTGTTGAGGGGAACGGAGGGAGAAGACAGAGGGGGGGGATGACAAGAGAAATGAAGCTGTCACTCAGCTGTCTGTCTTATGAGGTCGAAAAGAAAAGAGAAGGCCGAAAGAGACCAGAGGAGAGATCGCGTTTCTCTATTCAAATAATGCCATTCTAATACACTAAACCACTGGGAATCTCTGTTTAATTGACTATGGTTGCGTGTGGGCAGCATTTAACAGGATATTCCTATCCTTTCCATTCAGTCGTTGGGATTCAACTCTGCGGATGGGCGCCTTGTGTTGGGACTTCAATTCACTGTTAGAAGGGGCACCGATACAATTCTTGTCTTAGATGGAGCCTACTTGAAGGTGAGGGGGGGACAAAAACATAATCTGAAAATTGAGAAGCACTTACAAAGCACTGGCTGCCCAAAACAGGATTTGGCAAAACTGCTAATCATCTAAACCTCAAAAAAGGGCAATTTGAGCCACTAAAACAAGGCAACAGAGGGCAAAACAAGGGCATTTCAACTGTCACTATCTGATAAAACAGTTCAAACTGCCCAATTTACTTTAAGCACCCCAAAGAGAGATTAGAAAGACAAATGAACAATAAAAAGTCTCTCTTACCTTAGCTAAACCAACTGTGGCTTAGTTAAGCTTAGGTAGACAAAAACCAGGTATTTCCAGGTATTAATCTTTTAAACAGTTTCTCTGTATGTAGGCCAATTCTGCTAGAGGGGGTAGAGGGGTTAAGACTAAGGCTTAACCCCACCTTGGGCGTACAGCCCACAAATGCGGGCACAAATACACACATTAAGCCTGCTTCCTGCTTTCCTGATGTTCCTCTGATCAAGGATCAGAGCACACACTTCAGAATTGTAGTTCTTGAATTCAACTAGGCCTAAATTCCTGAAACACGAAAAAGTAAAAATGTCTGATATTCCAAAATGTCTGAGAAACAAGATAATTCCCCCCCCCCAAAAAACAAATCAATTTTCTTTCAATAATATATCAATCAAACCAGTTAATCACCATAACGTTCTCTACAGATCCTCAGCACAACATGGTTCGCCACAGTAGAGAGTCCAGAGCTCAGACAAGGGTTGACAGGTGTATACCACTTACATACACCAGTGAATGTTTTGTCGAGAACTGACAACATTCTTGACAACCATTTCCATGCCCCGCCTTCTTGACCCCCCCCCCCCCCAAGACATACAAATAAATGACACATTGTCTGTCAACTAGTCAATCCTCCCTGGCATCTTTTGTGCAAACCCCCCTTCTCCCCCTGCCGTCAACACACAATCTTTACTAGTTATTCACTGCCGTCAAACCTCACACTCCTCCTTTCCCATTTCTGTAGAAAAGATGAGCTTTGATCTTTTGTGCAGCCAAGAGTGAGAAAAGTGGGCTTCCCATTTTTCAATTTCTACCTGCCACTACGCCAGAGGCGGAGTGTGTTGGCGAGTCAATTTGCTGGTCAGGTTATTGTGAGGAGTAGAAATGCAGTGTGGCAGGAGGCCGGGGCCACTGAAGGAGTCAGTGACGTGCTGTCTGACATGGGACACGGTGCCACAAACATCTTGGCCCCTCACGGCCCTTAAGCATGCAGAAATAAGGAGGTTTCTGAGAAGCTCTGTTGACGGAGAGAGGGGAATTAGAAGTCATGCGGAGGAGTGGCCGACTGCCGAGATGGAGTGTGTGTGTGAACAACAGCGTGTGTCTGTGTGTGGGAGGCTGCAAAAAGAGAAATGTGAAGGCTTTCTGCATGTGAAAGTGAATGTGGGTCACATCAGACCCTCAGTTTACAGGTGAACCAGAGAAAAACATTTCCTCTGAAAGGAAAGAGAGGCACATAATGCTGTGTTTGTTCATGGTCTTGCTTTTCCTCCACAACACTTTTATGCAAGTGGAATAGCAAGTGTTCCCTTTTAGCACTGACATAAAATGACTGCAATTGCCTGAAAGCACTAGATGTGACAGGAAGCTTTACAAATGGATAGGACATGGAAGTGTTGGCACTTATGGTGGAGTAAGTACTGTATGTCTTTGTGCTAGCTTATCTATAAATCTAAAATCTCTATAAAAGGGAAGTACATTTTAACCAAAGCTATTGATACAGTATACATTTTTTCTCTCAATTCATCTTTATTCTCTCAGGAGCTCTTCTCTTTATACATATAGGCTCTCTCATTACACCTCGTCACTGCCTTACCTCTGGACTTCATGCCGATGAAGCGATTCTCCACGATGTCGATCCTCCCAACTCCATGCCTCCCTCTGAGACCACAATGGAAACCACAATGGAATTCTTACTCACCAAGAACAGTAGTCAATATTTCTGTATTCTCGCCTGCAAACACCCACACTTTGCTGAAAACACTGCAGTAAGAGTTTACACACTGCCCTCTAATGGTGGTTCCATGCAGCCAATAAAGGATTCTCATTCGCAGTTTAGCTCTCCCTACTGATTGTCCGACTCACCCCATCTTATTGAGGCAAGACAAAGTCTGACTCACCCCATCTCATTGAGGCAAGACAAAGTCTGACTCACCCCATCTCATTGAGGTAGGAGAAGATGTCCAGCGGTGTGTCCTTCGACTTCCCCTCCTTGACGTGGGTCACCTTGATGGGCACACCTGTGTGGGTTGGAATGGAACAGTCAGACAGTCACGGCAACAATCTGGAGAGATACTGCATCATCATAATACTGTACTACAGTAGGTCATTGAGGTTAATATTGTTCTCTTACAGTTTCAAATGTGATCTCGTCACATTCAGCCAATTTTGGATTTGGGCAGGAGCTGTATTTGTGAATCTGACAGAGTCAATATATATGGCCAGAATTGTTACTACATTTCCACCTATTCGTTTAATGTTAACTAAAAACAAACAAAGTGAAGAGACTGATTCCCAGGCACTGAACACAGTTCACAAGGGAGATGGGAGAGACCATGAAAAGAATGCGGGAGTGGAGAGGGAGATTTGGATGTGGGGGAATGTGGGAGGGAGGGTAAGGGGTGTTAATGGTAGAATACTTCAATGGGATGTGGTGAGAAGTACTAATACATTCAAAAGCCCTGCTCATTTGTAGGCTGTGAAATCCCAGACAGGCCTTTCCTAATTTAATTACACACCCGGGCTTTGAGTCACCCATACTTTTCTACCAATAGCCTCGCACTGCGGTATGAGTGAATGTGTGTGTGCGCATTATTAGGAATGCATTGACCATTCCTAATAAGCACACACACGCCTAGGTGCTGCCAAATTAATCTCCATCCCCAACTTTTTTCAAAGACACACTAAACTCAGTTTAGGTACACCCATCTAGTACTGGGTCACCCCCCCCCCCCTTTACCTCCAGAACTGCCTGAATTTGTCTGGATTCTCCATGGAAATGTTGCTCAATTGGTATCAAGGGAGCTAAGGTGTTCCAGGAAAACATTCCTCTCACCATTACACCACCAGCCTGTACCGTTGACACCAGGCAGGATGGGGCCATGGACTCATGCTGCTTACGCCAAACCCTGACTCTGCCATCAGCATGACGCAACAGGAACTGGGATTTGTCGGAACAGGCAATGTTTTTCCACTCCTCAGTTGTCCAGTGTTGATGATCCGGTGCCCACTGGAGCCACTTGTTGTTTTTAGCTGATAGGAGTGGAACCCGGTGTGGTCATCTGCTGCAATAATCCATCCGTGACAAGGACCGACGAGATGCGTTCTGAGATGTTCTGCACATCACTGTTGTACTGCGTCGTTATTCGCCTCTTAGCGTGCACGATTCTTGCCATTCTCCTTCATCAACGAGCTGTTTTCACCCACAGGACTGCCACTGACTGGATGTTTTTTGTTTGTCGCACCGTTCTCGGTAAACCCTAGACACTGTCGTGCGTGAAAAGCCCGCACCGCCGATCATAACATGCTCAAAGTCGCTTAGGTCACTTGTTTTGCCCATAATAATGTTTAAATCAAACAGTAACCGAATGCCTCGGTGCCTGTCTGCCTGCTTTATATAGCAAGCCACGGCCATGTGACTTACTGTCTGTAGGAGCGAACCATCTTCATGAAAGGGGTGGTGTACCTAATTAACTGGCCAATGTATAAATCACTGTCATTTACTTGCTTATTCATAGTATTCATAGGTTAAAATGAGCAACGCAGAGGTCAAAGGTGGAGGAGGTGCTATAGACTGGGACATGGGCGAGGGAGTGTGGGGGGGGTGGGGCTAAAAGAGCTTTTGAAGACAAACGAAGGATAGAAGAAAGAAAAATAAATCTGCAGATAGTCACTCCCCTATCCATCCAGCGCTCATTAGCATTTAGCATGCTTGCAGTTGCCAATCAAGTCCCGGTAAAAAAGCAGCACTCCTGGTTGCATTTCAATGGGCCCAAATGTAAGCCCTGTTCGAATGACACGTAAAGGACTTGACAAAATATTTTTAGACAAGGGCTTTGTCACTTCGGCCCCTGAGGAAAACTCCCAGAGCCGGAGAGGGCACACGGATAGCGCTCCGACAAAGCCCCCTGATCCCCCAAATAGTTAATAATTAGATTAAAAGTTCAAATAAATTAAGTGAGGGTGTGAATGCGGGAGCCGGGCCCGGCCTCTCGTCCTCCTCTCCTCCATCTCGCCCGGGTCTATCATTCACTGGGCCTTTCTTTTCCCTGCCTGCCCTTTTCTTCAGCGCTGAAGTGAACAGTGCAAACAATGGGACAGCAGACACAGTTGTAGGAAAAATTACTGCTTTAAATTTTTCCTCTCTCTTTTTCCTTTCCCCCCTCTTTCAATGAAAGGAAGAGGGATAAAAAAAAAGAAGACAGAAAGGGGAAAACTGCTCCTGATGAAAAAAAGTTTAGTTTATCTTTTTAATCAGTGAGAAAGCCCGGTGAAAAAAGGGCTGGTGGGAGATGAAAAGATGGAAACATTCTTGCGCTGATCTTGTGCTTGAGGAGGAGGAGTAAGCTGAAGCCTTTGTGTGAGCCACTAAAACAGCTTTTGTCATCGTCACTCAATAAGGGGAGAAAAAAAATGATGAAAACTGATTGCAAATGAGCAAAGGGCCGAGGTGAAACCAGGTTATACGATGACGTCACAGTTTCAGATTCCTATTACCAATTTTAAAAAGTTGTTTAAACCTTCCTTCAAATGAAGATTTAACAGTTGTCTATAAACTTTATCATTGCTCCTCTCCCTCCAATTTCACTTATTTCAGATATAAATCTCAAATAAACCCCACAAACCTTTAAAGTTGCATAAATCAGCAGACAGATACCAACATAAATCACAGTTGAAACCTCCTTTCTCTTCTATTCCTCTCTGAACTGCTTCAGTGTAGTAGCAACGTCATAAAACTGTCACTGGTCATCACCATGATCAGAGGCTAATGTCCTGCCATGTCTTTTGAAGTCCCAGCAGGCCTCAGTAGCCTGTAGCCCCCATCTATACATTTATACACACGGACACTTGTGACCAGGATCTAGATTAGAGGGATTTCTGCTTCTGGCCCCAGGCTGGGATGTGTGTCTCTTTTCAGCGACTGTGCAAATGTGACACTTTCCTGGGCCTCCCTCAGTCAATTGTATTAGCTGGCTTAACGCTTCCGGCCCCTCCATGCCCCCGGGCAGGCTGCTTTAGTTTAGACAGTCTGCTCCGGGTTGTGGGGCTGGGCTGTCCTAGGTCTGGGTGGTCAGAGTGATAAACACAGCCAGGGAAAGGCAGGGTAGCACGGGGTCTACAGCAGCCCTGGGGCTGTGGGTATGGCCAAGCCATTGGTGGACAAGACGAACAGACTAACACAGGTCAGGACTGGACTTTGAATCATAAACCCCGGCTGAACTAGAGGACTAAAAAGTCCCACTACATGGGATGAGGAGATGTAGACAGACACACACCTTTCTTGAACTCGATCTCCAGCACATCTGGGCCGTTGGGGGCGTCCTCTGGGCTCTTGGTCATCTGGTACAGGCCAGCTGGAGCATGGCTCTGTAATATACACACAATGACATTCACATTTCAGCACTTAGTATGGTACTAGGAGATTCAGTTGAGAACATGGCAGACATAGCCAGTCTACTGTGGGCCTAAATATAGTAGGTGGAGGGGTGGGATGATGCGTGAAAAAAAATAACCTTCAAAAGCTGTCAGGATCTGAGAGAAAAAGACAAATCTACATCCTATTTTTCTCCTCTATTTAGTTTCATTTTTCCCTGCTTGGCCTTTCACCGCAGAGGGAGGTGGAAAGAAGAAGAAGAGATGCAGCTGGAAAAAAAGAGAGAAAGACCGACCCCAATCCACTGAAAGAAGACACTTCATAAGTCAAAACACACCTGATACTATGACAGGATGTACTCAAGCGACTGCCACACAATATTCACCGGCTGTTTGGAAAGGCGCAAGCAAATCTTCCAATTCTGCCATCCAGCCTCCCCTCCCCATAAGCTTTTCCACATCTTCTGGAATTGACTTTGACTGACATTTTCTCCTTTATTTCTCTTCAGTTGAAGAATTAATCTTTATGGGAACCACACAACAACAACCTACCCCTCCTACCCTGAGAGCCATAGGAAGTTGTAGGAGCCGAGACAGACGTTTGTTGTTTTCCAGTTGGGGGGAGTTGGTGGTGGAGCACTTAAATAAAAATCGGGCTGACACCCCCGCCAATTACCTCACATTACAACCAGACGATGGCCAATGTCCCCTGAGCTGAGCCAAATTGCAGGGGAACTATGCAAAATAACCACTGGGTGCATTTAAATGAAAACCTTTACCAGACGAAAAAAATCATCATACGATAACTAATCTCGCTCTCAGCCGCAGAGAGATTGCCCACATCGGGGAACGAGTGCAATCGCTTCTTTCCTTTTAACTAAACACCAACGTCGACTTTGAAGGCTCCCATCTCTCCTTTTATTTTCTGCCTCAGCGCCCAAGAAGGCGACAAACGAGAGGGAGAAGGAGTGGGGCAAAACGACTCCCCTAAAAACCCATTTGATGCATACTATTGAAGGGGACAGAACCGAGGAAGACGGCATGATTTCAATTGAACAACAACTGAGGAGGCCTTGCTCTGTGAATCTGGGTATGATAACTATGGTGGTGTGGTTACTATAGTGTTCTACAGAGTTGCCTTACCTACTACAGTGGTTTAAAGCCTACACAATCCTAACCAATGAAGATGCATTGTTTCTGCCGGCTAGACTTCACTATATGATAAAGACGTTATCCTTCTTACCTCTCTACACAGACACATCACAAGGAAATACATGGAATATCAATTCAAACATGTATGCTCACGAGACGCGAGTGACTGAAAGTGGGAGAGAGAGAAATGGAAAGAGCGAGGGAATAGTTTCCAGTGCTTAAAGATCAATGCATTTCAATTCCAGCCCCCCGCAGGTGGACCGGTCCCAAAGCCCCTGGCCCCGAAAGACAGGAACATTTAGAAATGGAGCGAGTGAGAGAAAGGGAGCGCAATGCTGTCAAATGGGGCGTGAAGCTCAGCCATCATGTCGCTGTGCATAGCTCCCTTTTGCAGCCATTCTCCAGTTCTGCCATATTGTGGTGCTGCTGTGGTCCCACTCAATGCAGCCCCCAGAAAGAGGGCTGTGGCAGCATGAACTTAAAGTGAGTAAATTTCTATCTTTCCACACGTTAGCTGCCTCATTGCCTTTCAATCGAGTCCGGTGGCCTCCAAAGAAAAGGCAGAGGTGGGGGGGGGGGGGGGGCTGGAAGAAAATCTGGCCCACTGGCTTGGAACTGACACTTAAATCACCACGTCTAAAGTCAGGCCTTGTCTTTAAAATGCCATTTGCAAACATGGCACATTGAGAATGTATTAAATCTGATTTGTGAGGACTATTTTTTATGTTTAACACCCAGCTACATTTGGTTAACCGTATCATGGGGCGGCAGGTAGCCTAGCGGTTAGAGAGGCGAGCCAGCAACCGGGGGCTGGCCTGTTCGAATCCCAGGTCAGTCGGGAAAAATCTTGCGGGAAGTGAGCTGGCAACTGGAGGGTTGCTGTATCAAATCCTAGATGCCATTGCCTGTCGTTGTGCCCTTGAGCAAGGCACTTAACCCTTCACAACAGCTCCCCAGGTATCCAGTGTGGTAGCCCCCGCACCTCTCCAAAACCTGTGTATGTGTGTATTTCAGGGGGGTTGGAAGCAGAAGTCAAATTTTGGTTGAACCAAGTGTGCAATTGACCAATAAAGCGATCTTAACCTTTGTCTACAGTATCTACCAACAGCTTTGCCCAAAAGGCAATACTAGTAACAAGCACAAACTATAAGATAGCAACTAAAATAGAGATTAGATTGACAGAGAGCTCTATAATAGGTCAGACCCAACATTCTGACCAAGGGGCGAGAAGGTTGCATGACAAATCTAACTCTCCGTGCTTGAAAAGACACCTACACACACCATCCAACGCATCCTTCCCCCTAGGCAGCTGCGTCATGGGCCGGGTCATTTCCAAACTAACAGAAAACAAGTTTCATTTCCTCTGTGTAACAACACCGTCTGTTCCGCTACCACCTCTTTCGTCAATACCAGTGGGCCCAGGGCCTGATCAAAGGGGCTCGGGGTTTACCACACAACATCATTGTCCTTCACTCCTACTGGGCTACTGGGCCAGGGGAAGTCCAGCCAAAGCCAGGAACTATCATTTAGACAGAGGGGATGTTTTAATGACTGCTGACGAGTGTCACACTGCCCCAGGGACCCGGCCCCTGACCGGTAAACTGACAGCACAGAGGATATTGGGTTGTGTTTCAGGACAAATAGCTTGCTTTTTCAAGTTGAATAGCTTCACGTTATTTATACAAGTTCAATCAGATCAGCAAAGCAGCTAAAACATGTTATCGATAAGGCAAATGATAGATCTGCTACACAGGGTTTAAACTTTACGGAGTTGAAATGCTTGTCCTTAAATTGCAATGTGTTAAAAACAAATATGCATCATCAAAATTCCATCATTCATAGAAACTTTAACCTCCTGGTTGCTCCTAATCCAGTAAAACTGGCTAGAAGAACAACGTCAAATGTGAGCGGATAAAGACAATGCAGCCTAGTGGTGGAGCTAAGGCTAACCTCTGGGGTAATGGGAGAGAATCCAGCTAGTGGTAATAACCACAGTGCAACCTGACCCTGGCTGCCTTATCTCAGAAGGAACATATGAGCGACCTTTGGACATTTCCTAATCTGTGTGTGGGGAGAGTGGAGCCATTGTGTTTACAGGTGGGCGGAGAGGCACTGTGAATGGAGGGAGTCTGCTCAGGCCTTGGGGGGGTAACTGGACTCCTAGGAGGCAGATGCCCAGTTGAGAACTAGAAGGCTGAGATGACCTTTTCAATGTCTCCTCACGGACAGTCATGTTGATTAGAGGTTAATAATTACATAGTACATTGATGTAGTATTACCATCTGGGTTGTACATTCAATTTACAGTAAGGTTTCTTAGAAGCCTGAAACAGTTTTAAATTGACACACACATCAAAAGTAAAATGTTTAAAGTACTTAAAAAGAGTATTCTCAAATAATCTCCTATGGGAGCAGAAACTGAGCAAATTACTGAATTATTACAGTCTGTTCAATCTTAAATGGATCATAACACGCCCCGAGTAATGTATTCAAATCCCTTTATCACTTGTATCTCCTCCACCATAAATATTTCATCGCATTTAATTCCATTGATAAATTCATTGTGAAAGTAAATGGGACTAAAACCATGAATTAAATCAATTACACAATACTGTCATACTACACATCGCTATGCTATTGAGTCGTTTCTTTTCAGGATGAATTTCTCCACAGGGCGAGCGTCGGAGAGAGAAAAGCCTGCGTTACAGTTCAGCCCCTGCCCCGCCAATCCAAAAGCGGGGGACCCCTCGCCTCCCTGACACCCCGTCCATTGGGACGCTCATCTGTCTGCCCGCCTTTGTACTTTACTGTTACTGGTGACATTCTGGTGTCACGGTGAAATGGGTCCCTCCCACGTTGCAGCCTGCGGCGGCGCAACCAGAAACAATGGTCCCCCAAGAGCCGGGGGGACCCAGGAGGCCCAGCTGGGCGCGCTGCCCTAACCCTTCCCCCGGCTCCCATGAAATCGGGAATTATGCGAGCCGTTTCTGATGACAAGTCAGTGTCTGTGTGTCCCAGGCTCTTCCCAGGCTCGGCAAGGTTTAGGGTGAGAAGAGACAACAAGGAGGGATGAGGTTTGAGTCGTCAAGGGTGACCTTTGTGTACAGCCTTGACCTCTGACCCCTGAAGAGATCAAACTATCTCTGTCTCACTGTGGGCTCAGGGTTTGGTTCGTCTGTGCTGGTGCCAATATAAGACATTGGGGGGGGCTCTTCCTTCCTCTTAACTTTATCTCAATAGACTCTCTAATCTAGGGTTGCAAAATTCCAGTAACTTTCCCCAAATCTCCTGGTTTTCCAGAAAACCTGGTTGGAGAATTGATGGAATTTAGGAGGGAATAAGCAGGAAATCTGTGAATCCCCTAAACGGGATTTCAGGAAAAACTTTTTGGGAAAGTTACTTCACAACTCTACTCCTATCAGCTATTGCTTTGTACATATTACAACACAATAATCTATACTGTAAAAAAAACACGTGAAACAGGGAGAATCTATAAACTGCCAGGCAGGTTGACAATGGAGAGAAATGTTGAATATGAGTAGGAGAACAAAGGATGTGATAGATACTGTATGGTCAATGACATGGATTAGCTGACACTATGTGAACCTAGGACCAGTGTATCAATCCTGATACTCTTGAAAAGTTTGCTGTTGTGATTCAGAGACAGCAGGGGGTGAGATGAACAACCTGCTGAATCTAGGATGAATGGTGAGATGTTAGAGGCCATAATTGTCCTGATTGATTCCTCAGCCCGCTCATGCATGTAGAAGATCTTACCTTGGGATTTTCCAGTATTCCAGACTCGTAGCTGTTGATACAGACAATGAGAAGGTATGTTGGTGAACACATTCATTCCCTTTGTCATTCTACAGCAGTGTTTCCCAACTAAGCACACCTAATTCTACTTTTCAACTAATCATCAAGCCCTTGATAAGTTGAATCAGGCGTCATTGTCCGGGGAGACAACATAAATGTGTGGCGTTGGGGGTACTCAAGGACCGGAGTTGGGATGCACTGCTCTACAGGATATAGCTAATGTGGGAGACAAATGACCAAAAAGGGCCAATACCACCTGAAAGTTAAACTTTTTTGGTAAAAAAAAGAGAAAAGTATATTCTTCAACCTTAATTTAACCAGGAAGTATTGTGAGCATCATTGGTGTTCTTCTCACCTGATGTGCATGAGATTGGCATCCATGCTCCAGGGTGCTTTAGGGGTGACGGGCACAGGGATGCCATGTTTCTGGGGGTGATGAAAAGGTCAGAGAAGAGTCAATGATAACAGTATATTAACCGGGTGACACTTCAACTGAGACCGCTCTGAGCAATACATTTTTAATCTGCTAAATTCTGAATAGTCAAACCAATCATATCACCTCCAGCTGTTCTTTAACAATTGTGATTGTTGACTTGACTTAAAATCTGATCATTCCATTATTTATTTGAGTTCAACGTTGTATAATAAAATCATGGGAAGGGAGAAAAGCTTGATAAAAATGGTGACTGATGCACACATTGGACTTTCAGCTCACTAAAAGGCCATGATCCCCCTCTAGTGGGCAGAGTGGAGAACACCACCTCATAGACAAACACTGCCAGGCAACATGTTATGAAGAGAACCTATCATAGACTCACTGTCAGGCAACGTGTACTAGGGGTGTTAATATTTAAATGACATTGGGACCTTGCATTTATTTATTTATTTATTTATTTATTTTAATCATCCCTAACCGTTTTATTTATTTTAAGCTGCAATGTCACTTTTTGGGCAAACCAACAAAAATCACATAGAAATGTGAGTTATATATCTGTCATTCTCAATGAAAGCAAGTCTAAGAAGCGGTAGATATAGCACACATAGAACATATCTATGCTTCCCGTTTTTAAGTTTCTTTCTTGCATCTTTTCCTATCGGTTTTGTACACCAACTTCAAACTGCTGAAAACACAATATTTTGGGTTATGCAACAAAATATTTCACAGCGGTTTAGATGGTACAATGTTACTCTACACTATATTCGCTTGTCACAAACTGAAATTAGGCAAACTATTAGAATTTTAGCAACCAGGAAATGGCAGAGCAAACAAAATTCTAATCATAGTGCAGGTTCCGATCATCATAATGAAAGGAAAAATAATTTAACAAAATTCCTAACGTGCTGACCACAACGCTCGCGTTTCGTGCTTTGTAAAATAAATGTACACATACACGTTATTCAAATAATTGCACCCGCACGTCTGCATAGCCAGTCGCTAAAATAGAACTTGGTTCTATTTGTGACGCGCTGCAAGTCCTGCCTCTCCCATCTCCTCATAGTTTTTTTAGGAGCATATACCCACGTCCCATCTCCTCGTTGGTTTTTAGGAGCATATACCCACGTGCCATCTCCTCATTGGTTTTTAGGAGCATATGCCCACGTCCCATCTCCTCATTGGTTTTTAGGAGCATATACCCACGTGCCATCTCCTCATTGGTTTTTAGGAGCATATACCCACGTGCCATCTCCTCATTGGTTTTTAGGAGCATATACCCACGTGCCATCTCCTCATTGGTTTTTAGGAGCATATACCCACGTGCCATCTCCTCATTGGTTTTTAGGAGCATATACCCACGTGCCATCTCCTCATTGGTTTTTAGGAGCATATACCCACGTCCCATCTCCTCATTGGTTTTTAGGAGCATATACCCACGTGCCATCTCCTCATTGGTTTTTAGGAGCATATACCCACGTGCCATCTCCTCATTGGTTTTTAGGAGCATATACCCACGTGCCATCTCCTCATTGGTTTTTAGGAGCATATACCCACGTCCCATCTCCTCATTGGTTTTTAGGAGGATATACCCACGTGCCATCTCCTCATTGGTTTTTAGGAGCATATACCCACGTCCCATCTCCTCATTGGTTTTTAGGAGCATATACCCACGTGCCATCTCCTCATTGGTTTTTAGGAGCATATACCCACGTGCCATCTCCTCATTGGTTTTAGGAGCATATACCCACGTCCCATCTCCTCATTGGTTTTTAGGAGCATATACCCACGTCCCATCTCCTCATTGGTTTTTAGGAGCATATACCCACAGGGGTGATTGAAAGATGAACTGAGGTCCACACTCCAGTCGGTAGTGGTAATGCACCTTTAAAGTTGGTTGCCAAACACAATATAAAGTCCAAAGAAGAATACATTTCTAGAAACAAACTCGGTTTACCCTTTTATCTGTGGAATAATTGTCGGAGTAATGGACTTTGTGCATTTCAGGTAAAATAACAACCCAATGTTTATATCCCAGGTACCTAAATTGCCATAAATGTTTAACGCTTTTCAACTTGTCTCCAAATTAATATAGTTGGTTCAGAGTTTGTTTTGTTATTTCAACCTGCATATCTTGATTGCGTCTGGTGTGGGTGGACAAAAATCAACATGAGCGCAATGGCGGACGCACGCGTGCGAGCGGTCTGGTCAGCATGTTACGCAACGATGCTGTAACGTTTGTTGGAGGATATATGCATCTTTCAAATGATTTGTCACAGATATAATGCACTCAGCACGTCATCGTTGTTTACAGTTGGGAAAGTGGCAGAGTCAGACAGGGACACGACAGCAGCGAAGCCCTGTATGGTAATACTTTGAGAAGTTAAATGAGAAAGTGGTAAAATAAATGCGAGGTGGAATTGAACTACAGTGGTAGGATAGTTGCAACACTTAACCATCTGAAAAGGGAGGCATCGCGAGACCCAAGCCGTTGCTGGCAGCAGTGTGATAATGGATGGAGTGAGAAAATCACAGCGCTGATTACAGAAATGATTGCAGTTGATATGCAGCCACTGTCAATGGTAAAGGACGTAGGCTTCAATGCACTGATGGCATATATAGAACCAGACTACAAGATGCCAAAAAAACGTAACAGCCCGGATGGAAAAATTGTACAATGATTGCTCTGCAAGTACAAAGGGCGAGCTTTCAAAAACCATACGTGGCGTTAACAACATATTGTCAGAGGTCTATGAACACGCTGTCATGCATCACTGCAGCGAGCCATCACATTGATGAGAAGTGGGACGTGTACTGCCAACTGAGAACATGGAGGAGAGGGACACAGCAGAGAACCTAAAATGGCATTAACTACCGTCATTGTTGAGTGGGAGGGGGACAGCAGTAAGGTGACTGCCGTCTGTTAGGTACAGGTCTGTGCTAGATTGAACGGCACTGCCCCCTAGCGGCCACACACAGGACCAAATGTGAAGTCACGTCATTTAATACCTTTTTGAATCATTTAAACCATTTAAAAATGGCAGTTTAAACTTTCAAATGTTTACATAAGTCACATCCCTAATGTGTATGAAGAGATCCTATCACACACTCACTGCCAGGCAACATGTTATGAAGTGATCCTATCATGTGGAAGTGTTACCTCGGCATACTCCATCAGATCCTTCCTCCCAACGAAGCGATTGTAGAACTCAGGGATCCTCCATGGAGCAATAATCTGAGCGGTAGAGAGAGGAGCGTGGGTTCCGCATTTCATTTGTATGGTGCATTATCTGAAGTAATGTTGGATGATGGGACAGTCATGTTGTGTAGTTACAGATGTGTTCATGCAGAGGGGCTGGGGAAGACAGAACTCACCTTAACCTCAGGGTAGAGGGCATAGCAGGTGAGCTCGAATCGGATCTGATCGTTGCCCTGAAAGCCACAGTCAAACATTCAGACACAAAACACTAGTAACATGTCCAGAAAAAAATCTAAAAACTACTAGCAAAGAGAGAGATAATCAAGCAGGTGATTTCTCACTCACCTAAGACAAGTTAAGGTTCAAATCACTTCCAATGGTAGTTGAAAAAGCATATAAACTGACAAGCTTCCAGTGAGTGACTTCTTGCAGTTACTGTTGGTTGAAGGCTCAATTCAGTGGCATTTGTCTCCACCTACAGTTGGAGCAGGGACACTACATCTCCCCACAGTATCGTTACACTGGTGGCTGACTAATGAATGCCATCGTGGTAGCTGAGAGCTATTTGAATGTGACCTTCCCACTCACTCCAAAAGCTAATTGGGAAAACATTCAGATTTCAACAAAACAGACAAACATCTAAAATGAACCTTGACAAATGTCAACAATTTGCTAATGGCTCCACCTAGCCTTCCAGGTTCTTGTCGGCTCTCCCCTTGCTGATTGACCCCTCACCTTTCCCGTGGCACCGTGGGAGACGTACTGGGCGTCCTCCTGGTGTGCGATCTGGATCTGGCGGCGGGCGATGCAGGGCCGAGCAACTGAAGTGCCCAGCAGGTAGCGGTCCTCGTAGATGGCGCTGGCCTGGACCGACGGCCAGATGAACTCTTCCACAAACTCTGCCCTCAGGTCCTCGATGAACACCTATACATGGAGGGAGGTTACACCTGAACCATTCGTCGTAAAGCTTACGTCAACAAGACTCCACTAAATGCTCCGTTGACATTCTTAATACACAAGCGCAGTCAGTTGAGTTCACCTGCAATTGCTTTGCTTTGTGTTGACAAACTTTTGCTTAAAAATCTTAACTGGCAAGGCAGAAAGAGCGCAGACCTCTGCCAGTGTTAGCTGCTAAGAAGACGACAACCCAGACCTCATATCCTCACGTATCTTTGATAACAATCAAAATACGATTTGCCTGGTTAATAATTTCCCGTAACTCTGTGACCCAGATGTCAGGACACATAATTCTAGACCTCAAGAACTGACAATCCAACCTTGAACTGGCTCATCACTCTGTAACCAAAGTAGCAAATGTATCACCGTTCTCATTGTTCAATTGAAAGTTGTATCAGTTTCATATCAACCAACATCTAATTGTATTTTTATTTTTGCATACATACATACACACACAGACAGTACCGTGAAATTATTTGCCCCCTTTTTAATTTTCTATACTTAGCATATTTTTTTATACTGAATGTTAACAAATCTTCAACCAAAACCTAATATTAGATAAAGGAACCTGAGTGAACAAATAACACAACAATGACATACTCGTTTCATAAACAAAGTTAGGCAACACTCAATGTCCCTGGGTGAGAAAGTAATTTCCCCATAACACTCAATAACTGGTTCTGCCACCTTTAGCCCCAACCAAACCCTTCCACGTCGCTGCGGAGGAATTTTGTCTCACTTCCATGCAGAACTGTTGTAACTCAAAGACATTTGTGGTTTTCCAAGTCCTGCCACAACATCTCAATTGGGATTAAGTCTCAACTTTGACTAGGCCATTCCAAAACTTAAAAATGTGCTGCTTTTTAGCCATTTTCATTTAGACTTGAACGTTTTGGATCATTGTCTTGCTGCATGACCCAGCTGCGCTTCAGCTTCATCTTACAGACGGATGGCCTGACATTCTCCTGTAGAATTATCTGATACAGAGCAGAATTCATGGCTCATTCTATTAAGGCAAGTCGTCCAGGTCCTGAGGCACAAAGCAGCCCCAAACCATCACACTACCATCATTATAATTTACTGTTGGTATGAGGTTCATACTATGAAATGCAGTGTTTGGTTTTCGCCAGACAAAATGGGACCCATGTCGTCAAACAAGTTATACTTTTGAATCATCTGTCCGTAGAACATTCTTCCAAGAGTCTTGATGATCATCCAGGTGCTATTTGGCAAACTTGAGTCAACCTTTTGGACGACACGGTTCCCATTATTCCTGGCGAAAACCAAACACTGCATTCCACAGTAAGAACCTTGTACCAATGGTCCAGACCTAATCCCAATTGAGATGTGTCAGGACTTGAAACGATTAGTTCATGGTTTAAAACTCAAATGTCGCAGAGTTAAAGCAGTTCTGCATGCAATAGTGGGCCAAAATTCCTCCACAGCGATGTGAGAGACTGATCAACAACTACAGGAAGCGTTTGGTTGGAGTCAATGCAGCTAAAGGTGGTACAACCAGTTATTGAGTGTAAGGGGGCAATTACTTTTTCACACAGGGGCACTGGGTATTGCATAACTTTGTTAATGAAATAAATAATAGATTTGTTATTTGTAAATTCAGGTTCCTTTTATATGACAACATTCAGTTTCAAAAATATGCAAAAAAAGAGAATCAGAAAAGGGAAAATACTTTGACGGCACTGTATGTAATTCAGAATGACTAATCTTGAGACCCAGAAGAAGAATTTGCTCCGTTTAGCCATGTTTTGTTGTTGTTGCCACCAAGCTATTGGCCTTGGCTTTTTAGCCTCTGGATTTCTTGTTTATAATTTTTGTGTATTTGTATTGTATCCACAAGAGATTCTACTGCCCTGTTACCTCAACCAGATCCTGGAACTCCTCTTTAACCTTGTCTACCGTGTCCTCCACACCACTATGCTACCTTGTCTTACCAATGTTATGACGCTTAGACTCAGCTTTTTACCTTCTTTGCTCCAAGACTCTCTGCTTTCTTCTTTGCAGCATCAAAGTCCTCTTCTTGTCCAATATTGGCCTGCAAGAAGAGAGTTTGTTACATCTAATCAACTGGTGCCTAAAATAGTATATTACAGCATTGTTTCAGTGAAAATATTTAATGTTCTCCAAACTTCATTAGCATGTTTTTTACGAGAGCACTTAGTCAGAAAATCAGAGTTTTGAATTCTGCCATACACTCTTTGAATCAGCTATTTTCTCAAAGGAGAAGAGCATGCAAACATTTAAAAACAATATGCTACTTATCCTTCTATTTATAAAATGTCTTGCACAACTAGCAAAATTAGTTTTTGATCACTTTAGACATTTTGGGATTCCACCCTGTAAAAGTACTTTGCCTGTTGACACGATTGGAAAAGTAGTCCCATTTCACACAAGCATACTTTTTCCCACTTTCCCTCTTCTTGCTGCTTCTCCTCAATTACCTTTGACCTTTTTCAAAAGGAGGCCAGAGAAAAAAGGCCTGTGTCTTTATCCCAGGTCCTTCTCACCAGGGACCAAAGCTATTGATTGTCACGGATTGGCTGCTGAAGTCCCGTCGCCCACCATTTTAACATTCAGGTTACATCTATGACATGATAACACTGACATACTTCCACACAGTCTAGCAGTGCACTGCTGCTCCATGAATATCATGGAGGGTTTTCTGCTGAGATTGTTGATTAACCATGTCTTTTTCCTTTTGACCGGTAACTCATAAACTAAGACTTAACAAAACCCAGCTCAGACGGGAAAATCAGGTGCGTAGTGAGCCGGCAACCGCAGGATTTCTGGCATGAACATACAGTGCCTTCAGAAAGTATTCAGACCTCTTGACTTTCTCCACATTTTGTTACGTAACAGCCTTAATCTAAAATGGATTATATATATTTTAAATCCTCTGCAATCTATACACAACACACCATAATGACAAAGCGAAAACAGAAATACCTTATTTACTAGGGATGCATATTGGTGACCATATCGGAATCGGACGATATTAGCTAAAATGCCAACATCGGTATCGGCCCGATGTCTAGTTTAACGCCGATGTGCAAAACCGATGTCAAAGCTGACGTGCATACCTATATGACGTAATGACGCCACGTAAAATGTTGCGCTACACATGCAACACAGCATTCCTAACCTAGCCCACAATGTCTGCTGTGTGGATCGAGCAGTCATTTGAAAGAGTAAGAACATTTCAACGAGACAACTCAAAGGCGAAATCCATTAACGCCAAGATAATGGAATTCATTGCCCTTGACAATCAACCATTCACTGTCGTGGGAGATGTTGGCTTTCACCGACTGGTCAAGCACCGGTACACGTTGCCCTACCGGAGTTACACAGTAATAGTAGTGTCACTGCTATTAGCTTCACGACATATTATGGAACGCCCTTTGGGTATTTGCATGTCAAAAGAGATACATGTCAAATAACACTATTTGACACGTTAAATAACACATTTCTATTATAAAATGTTGTGTTCTGAATTTGCACATGCAAGCCAAGCGCCACTACTACTATCAGTAGCACTGTCAAAGCTAAACAAAAAAAGTCTGCAAACAAGTAAACACCGGCCAAGAACGATGTGTTTATAATACCACGTTGGTAATAAAGCATCATTTGTTTCACTGCAACTTCTGGGGTAGCTAGCTTTAGCTTGGTATCTAGCTAGCACCAAGACAACCAGCCTGAACACAATGACCAGTAGAAACTGCAATCACTCATTCTTAGCAAGGATTTAGGAATCCTTGTGAGTAAGTATTAGCTAGGTAGCCACTTGTTGTTCGCCTATTGAAATTGAACTTCAGTTCATGAAAATAAATAGCTAGCAAGCTACTTAACCCTGTTGCCCAAAGCTAACGTTATAAGCAGCCTGCTAGCTTCATCTGGCTAGTGAGGCTCGACCAGACCGTGTTGTGAAGCTCGCCACAATAAGGATTAGGCACGGTGGAATTTGCGGTTTGCTTTCAAAATAAAAGTAACTCTTTGAAAGTGATGCAGAAGGTTACAATTGGTAGAATCATGCCATATTCAGACTAGATAATGTTAAACAAGGTTGGAATGTGAAGCAATGAAATGGGGTATCAGTCTACTCGGTGACGCCCACAGAACACAACTGTGAAGAGTTTACGCAAATATTAGCGTTGTAGCTCTTATCGCGGGACTGACTGTGTGAAATCACCTCCCCAGTCAGCTTATTCTGTGTATTGACATTCATATTTCACTGTACAGCTTTACCTAAGGATTGGGGATCAATGAAAACAGTCTGCTTGTTTCCCAACGTCCTCCTCTGAGTTCAGACTCCAAAACATCCACGTCCCTATGATACTCCCAATCACGGCCGGATGGGATACAGCCTGGATTTAAACAAGGGACTGTAGTGACGCTTCTGGCACTGAGATGCAGTGCCTTAGACTGCTGCGTCTATGTGTGTGTTAACTATTTAACTGTACTAGAATTCTTAAAAGTCCGCAAAAAAATGTAATATCGGTATCGTTTTTTTTTTTTTGACAAAGAAAATATTGGAATCGGCCAAAAACTTCATATCAGTGCATCACTATTATTTACATAATTATTCCGACCCTTTGCTATGAGACTCGCAATTGAGCTCAGGTGCATTCTGTTTCCATTGATCATCCTTGAGATGTTTCTACCACTTGGAGTCCACCTGTGGTAAATTCAATTAATTGGACATGATTAGGAAAGGCACACACCTGTCTATATAAGGTCCCACAGTTGACAGTGCAGGTCAGAGCAAAAACCAAGCCATGAGGTTGAAGGAATTGTCTGTAGAGCTCCAAGACAGGATTGTGTCGAGGCACAGGTCTGGGGAAGGGTACCAAAACATTTCTGCAGCATTGAAGGTCCCCAAGAACACAGTGGCCTCCATCATTCTTAAATGGAAGAAGTTTGGAACCACCAAGACTCTTCCTAGAGCTGGCAGATGGAAGCCACTCCTCAGTAAAAGACACATGACAGCCCGCTTGGAGTTTGCCAAAAGGCACCTAAAGGACTCTCAGACCATGAGAAACGAGATTATCTGGTCCGATGAAACCAAGATTGAAGTCGTTGGCCTGAATGCCAAGAGTCACGTAAACCAAAAACCATTCCTAAGGTGAAGCGTTTGTGGCAGCATCATGGTGTGGGGATGTTTTTCAGAGGCAGGGATTGGGAGACACGTCAGGATTGAGGCAAAGATGGGGCCTCCCGGGTGGCGCAGTGGTCTAGGGCACTGCATCGCAGTGCTAGCTGCGCCACCAGAGTCTCTGGGTTCGCGCCCAGGCTCTTTCGCAGCCGGCCGCGACCGGGAGGTCCGTGGGCGCGACGCACAATTGGCCTAGCGTCGTCCGGGTTAGGTAGGGTTTGGCCGGTAGGGATATCCTTGTCTCATCGCGCTCCAGCGACTCCTGTGGCGGGCCGGGCGCAGTGCGCGCTAACCAAGGGGGCCAGGTGCACGGTGTTTCCTCCGACACATTGGTGCGGCTGGCTTCCGGGTTGGAGGCGCGCTGTGTTAAGAAGCAGTGCGGCTTGGTTGGGTTGTTCTTCGGAGGGCGCGTGGCTTTCGACCTTCGCCTCTCCCGAGCCCGTACGGGAGTTGTAGCGATGAGACAAGATAGTAATTACTAGCAATTGGATACCACGAAAATTGGGGAGAAAAGGTGATAAATTTAAAAAATATATATATAAAAAATAAAAAATGAAAAGGATTGAGGCAAAGATGAACGGAGCAGAGAGATCCTTGATTAAAAAAACCTGGTCCAGAGAGCTAAAGACAGGGGTGAATGTTCACCTTCCAACAGAACAACGACCCTAAGCACACAGCCAAGACAACGCAGGAGTGGCTTCGGGACAAGGCTCTGAATGTTCCTGAGTAGCCCAGCCAGAGACCAGACTTGAACCCGATCAAACATCTCTGGAGAGACCTGAAAATGGCTGTGCAACAACGCTTCCCATCCAACCTGACAGAGCTTGAGAGGATCTGCAGAGAAGAATGGGAGAAACTCCCCTAATACAGGTGTTCCAAGCTTGTAGGGTCATACCTAAGAAGACTCAACGCTGTAGTCGCTGCCAAAGGTGCTTCAACAAAGTACTGAGTAAAGGGTCTGAATACTTATGTAAATGTGATAAAGGTATTATAAATGTGCAACATTTTCTAAAGACCTGTTTTTGCTTTGTCATTATGGGTAATGTATGTAGATTGATGAGTGAAAAATAACTTTCATCCATGTTAGAATAAGGTTGTAACAAAACATGTAAAAAGGTCAAGGGGTCTGAATACTTTCCGAATGCACTGTAGATACCATTGACTACCGTTGTGCCTTTGAGAAAGGCACTTCACCCCCTACAATTGCTCAAATGGTGCTACACTGCAGCTGACCCATAGCTTTCAGGCCCTTAGTGTGTCGGGTTGTGAGCACAAAGCCATCTGTTCTCTGCAAGTTCATGGACAATAAAGTACATCTCTCTCATTTAATCAACTAAAAAATACACTTTGTGTGTGGGGGGGGGGGGGGGGGGGCATTGTTCCACATAACTGACGTAGCTGTGCCTGTCTTTGTCTGCCTCTGTGGTATTCTGAATGCTTGCTTGGCAGAGGTTTTTCTATCACAACCTAACATGAGCAGACAGGGATTTCAACAAGAAAAACAGGTTGCCGATTGGGACAGTGCCTTCCTGCATACCCACCCCTTTCTCTAGCCAGACAATGAATAAACAGTTACACAATAGAAAAATCTGCATTGTGTGCAGTTCTGAACTGGCCTAAGGGCAAAAAGTTAATCTAGACTGCTTTTCACCAGCATTATGCAGCCAGATAGCACTTTTGTGGGGGGTTAACTCACTGCTATGGTGAATGAATCCGTTCTTTACAAATACCGAATACTGCATGAAATGAACATTCACTGGGGTTTCAGCTGCACAAGTGAAATATTTAGGATCTAATAGGTTGACCTACAATAAAGTTGAGCACCAACTGGATGGCTGTGTGCTGTCCAACCCTAAGTTATATTGGCCCCACCTGTCACACACTGTTCTTTACCAAGTATGTGATGACATCATATCCTTCTTCCTTCAACCACACCAAGATACAGGAGGTGTCCAGTCCTCCGCTGTAGGCCAGAACCACTGTGCCTTTCGACATGATGATGATATTCAAATTATGCAGGTCAAAGGGGGCTGTTGTATCTGGGGGCGAATTATACAGGGAAAATACAGAATTTTTCCATATAGAAAATTAATTGGAGTAATACAATTACGGAAATCTCAAATCATCTTCTATCCTGAACATACTCGCGTATTCATAAGGCTGTGACTGGATGCAGGGTGGAAAATGGAAGGATGATGACATCCATCCATTTTCCTGAAAGAATATCATTATAGAAACTAGTAGCAATCTCCAATCGCATAACAATGACTATGGTTACAAACATCTGTAAATGTTTAATGGAGAGCAGGTTCCAAATGGTTTCGCTCAATAAATGCACACATGTAAACCACGCATGTTATACTATTAAGTATTCTACTGTTATTCAACACCTGTTGTTAAGAAGCATGTGGCAAATTACATTTGCTTATTAGCTACCTAGTTGGCTAGCTAGCTAACATGCTTCACTGAAATACCAACTGTTGCATTCGAATCAGTCGTTAGTTAGCTACCATGGACTCAATAATCAGCAACAATCACGCACGATATGACCTTTACCCCGTTTGATGTTTTGATAGCAAGCCAAATGTAAAGTTAAATATTCAAAATATAGGTGACGCCATTTTACAATGATATATGTATTTACCGTTCTAAAAGCTTGACAGGGCGAAATGAAGTCTTCTCTCCAGTCTGGTCTCCACCGTGAACGGAACGCGTGTGCAAATGTATTGGGCGAGATTTTGTATACAGCTGCAGCCTTTCACTAATAGTATCGCCATCTACTGGGCGTGGTTTATCTCTACCACATACTGTATATGTGAACTCCTTTCTTTCCTCACCCATTCCTTTCAGCTCTACTGGCCGTTGTTAACCCCTACCACATACAAGTGAACTCATTTTCTTTCCTAGATTCCTTTCTGCATTTCTTTGCTCCCTTTCCTAGCTCCTTTTATTTTCTTCCTTTCCTGTCTACTGGCTGTGGTTAATTCCTACCACATACATGTGAACTCCTTTTCTTTCCTAGATTCCTTTCCTCACTCCCTTTCATTTAATATCCAAGCTCCCTTTCTTTTCCTCCTTTACTAGCTTAATTTCCTTTCATTCCATACCTCCCTTCCTCATGTCCTTCCTAGCTTATTCCTTTAGAGGAAAGAGAATTAAGGAAGCAAGGAAAGGAAACTAGGATAGGTGGAAAGAAGTAGGAAAGGAGATTGTGAAAGTGAGACAGGGATGGAGGAGAGGAAAGGGTGGTAGGGAAGGAAAGGAAGCTAGGAAAGGAAAAGTTCACATGTGTGTGGTAGGGATTAACCACAGCCAGTAGAGGAAAGAAAGTTAGGAAAAGAGGAAAGGAAGCGAGGAAAGGATGAAAGGAATATAGGAAAGTAGGATTTCACATGTATGTGGTAAGGATTATCCACAGCCAGAAGATGGCAATAGTATTGGTTTTAGGTTTTAGTGACAGGTTAGTTCTACTCACAGGCTGCAGCAGGGCTGCAGTAATTGCAAAATTCAGGAACACCAACAGCCAATCAAAACTCGACTACCTTTGGAGGGGGTGTATGGAATGGGTGTGATGAGTCAGAAAATCTGCTGTCTCAGCCACTGCCTGTCACAAAGGGAGTACCCCAAGGCTCAATCCTAGGCCCCACGCTCTTTTCAATTTACATCAACATAGCTCAGGCAGTAGGAAGCTCTCATTCATTTATATGCAGGTGATACAGTTTTATACTCAGCTGGCCCCTCCCCAGATTTTGAGTTAAATGCTCACAACTAGGCTTTCTTAGTGTCCAACAAGCTTTCTCTACCCTTAACCTTGTTCTGAACAACTCCAAAACAAAGGTCATGTGGTTAGGTAAGAAGAACGCCCCTCTCCCCACAGGTGTGATTACTACCTCTGAGGGTTTAGAGCTTGAGGTAGTCACCTTATACAAGTACTTGGGAGTATGGCTAGACGGTACACTGTCCTTCTCTCAGCACATATCAAAGCTGCAGGCTAAAGTTAAATCTAGACTGGGTTTCCTCTATCATAATCGCTCCTCTTTCACCCCAGCTGCCAAACTAACCCCGATTCAGATGACCATCCTACCCAGGCTAGATTACGGAGACGTAATTTACAGATTGGCTGGTAAGGATGCTCTAGAGCCATCAGATTTGCCTCCAATGCTCCTTATAGGACACATCACTGCACTCTATACTCCTCTGTAAACTGGTCATCTTTGTATACCTGTTGCAAGATCCACTAGTTGATGCTTATTTATAAAACCCTCTTAGGCCTCACTCTCCCCTTTCTGAGATATCTACTGCAGCCCTCATCCTCCACATACACCGTTCTGACAGTCACATTCTATTAAAGGTCCCCAAAGCACACACATCCCTGGGTCGCTCGTCTTTTCAGTTCGCTGCAGCTAGCGACTGGAACAAGCTGCAACAATCACTCAAACTGGACATCTCTTCAAAGACTCAATCATTGACACTTACTGACAGTTGTGGCTGCTTTGCGTGATGCGTTGTCGCTACCTTCTAGCCCTTTGTGCTGTTGTCTGTGCCCAATGATTTGATCCATGTTTTGTGTCGCTACCATGTTGTTGTCATGTGTTGCTATCATGCTATGTTGTTTTCTTAGGTCTCTCTTTATGTAGTGTTGTCTCTCTTGTCGTGATGTGTGTTTTGTCCTATATTTATATATTTTTTAATCCTATCCCGTCACCGAGGCCTTTTTGGTAGGCCATCACTGTAAATAAGAATTTGTTCTTAACTGACTTGCCTGGTTAAATAAAGGTTAAATAAAAAATAAATGAGTCAGAAGTGGAAGAAGACCGGCCCCTGGTTGTGAGTTTAGCCAAAGATTAATAGAGCAAGAATGATAAAAACCTCAATATAAAAATACCAATTGAGATCAAGCAGATGCTTTTTGCAATTTTCCATGATCTCTGAAAAACAATTAAAAATACTATATAAACTTCTGATAATCAATAAACTCAAGATTTTTTATTTCCTTATACAGTATAAAGCAAAAACACTGAACAAAGGAAAGTCAGGGTGATTGCTGACTCTTCAGTTCTGCTTGCTTCTTTAGATTGAGGAATATGGCGTTTCACAAATGTCAAACTCCCACTACTGCCCTGTTAAAATACAGTTACTAGTTAGGCATTTGCCCTAGATGTACAGAACAAAGCGCCCCAAAAAAGAGTTCTGGTGCTAACAATTCTTTCAATATTCAATCAAGCACAACTTCAATCCACCATTTTGAATAGTAGTATACAATGCACACATCCCCCACAACTCATCTCCATTTGCAATCCATGAGTCACAGCCATGGGACTGGATGTGTGTAAGGATGAGGCCTGGGGCTTCTGCAAAGCGGGGAAGATGGCAACCTACAGAGTGAGGGAGAATCGTATCGTATTCAGTGCCTGAGGTCTCAGTATTGATATGAGCAAGTCACAGATGGTCCAACAAGCAGGAAAAGATTGGCGTCTACCTTGTCCAGCAAACTGATACACGTACTCACCACTGTTTTTCAGCTATTCACAAAAAACTGTTTCTTTCTGAAAGGTTATGATAACATCCATAAATACATTGTGATATTCATACCTCTCCAACACAGAACCAAGTTATTTTTTTCATCCACCCATCACTCATGAATTAGTTACTTTGCACTTTGACAGTTTATTCAAAATCTGACTTTTTCCTTGCCACCAAAATAAAGGGGACATAAATAGGTGTATAAAATAATCCAGTACCGACCATATTGACCTCATAAAAACAAACAGCAGCTGGAAAACAAAATGTGAAAAAAGAAAAGGAGGAGACAGAACGGTGGAGGGAGAGGTTGCTGTGGATGGTCAGGAAAATGACGAGTACCCTGGGGGTCCTTGTGTGTCCTGGGGTTAGTGGTGCTTGTGCATCTCCCTCTCCCTACCACTCCTTCTTCTTCTCGTCCATGGACACCCCGCCGGGCCCCAGTGCTACGACCAACAGCAGCCCTCCGATGACGGACGTGGTCTGGAAGAAGTCGTACTTGAGAAAGTCATGCATAGGCTTGTAGGCGGGCACCGTCCAAAAGGCGTTGAAGTAGACGTTGATGGCCAGCAGCCATATTACCAGGGTCAGGGCGGCCAGCTTGGTCTTGAAGCCAATGGCCACCAGAATGATGAGAGCCGTGCCCACCATGTTCTGGAGGATCTGGGGGAGTGGAAAGGGACACTTGGGTTAGGAGTCAGACTGAACCACCAATAATACAGTATAACCATTGCAACAGATCCTGTCTAATGGCATGCAGCACTTAGGCCATCAAATTTCAAAATACCATACAAATCTAAAATTATTGTTTATAAGCTTAACAAAAACTATCAACACCCCACATGCATCAAAGCCAAGACCGAGAGACTGAAAAACAGCTTCTCAGACTGTTAAATAGCCATCACTAGCCAGCTACCACCCGGTTCCTCAACCCTGCACCTTTGAGGCTGCTGCCATATATACATAGACATGGTCTCTCCTATCATTGCTATGCAGACGACACACAATTAATCTTCTCCTTTCCCCCCTCTGCATCGCATCTCTGCATGTCTGGCAGACATATCAGTGTGGATGACGGATCACCACCTCAAGCTGAACCTCGGCAAGACGGAGCTGCTCTTCCTCCCGGGGAAGGACTGCCCGTTCCATGATCTCGCCATCACGGTTGACAACTCCATTGTGTCCTCCTCCCAGAGTGCTAAGAACCTTGGCGTGATCCTGGACAACACCCTGTCGTTCTCAACTAACATCAAGGCGGTGACCCGTTCCTGTAGGTTCATGCTCTACAACATCCGCAGAGTACGACCCTGCCTCACACAGGAAGCGGCGCAGGTCCTAATCCAGGCACTTGTCATCTCCCGTCTGGATTACTGCAACTCGCTGTTGGCTGGGCTCCCTGCCTGTGCCATTAAACCCCTACAACTCATCCAGAACGCTGCAGCCCGTCTGGTGTTCAACTTTCCCAAGTTCTCTCACGTCACCCCGCTCCTCCGCTCTCTCCACTGGCTTCCAGTTGAAGCTCGCATCCGCTACAAGACCATGGTGCTTGCCTACGGAGCTGTGAGGGGAACGGCCCCTCCGTACCTTCAGGCTCTGATCAGGCCCTACACCCAAACAAGGGCACTGCGTTCATCCACCTCTGGCCTGCTCGCCTCCCTACCTCTGAGGAAGTACAGTTCCCGCTCAGCCCAGTCAAAACTGTTCGCTGCTCTGGCACCCCAATGGTGGAACAAACTCCCTCACGACGCCAGGTCAGCGGAGTCAATCACCACCTTCCGGAGACACCTGAAACCCCACCTCTTTAAGGAATACCTAGGATAGGATAAAGTAATCCTTCTAACCCCCCCCCCCCCCCTTAAAAGAGTTAGATGCACTATTGTAAAGTGGTTGTTCCACTGGATATCATAAGGTGAATGCACCAATTTGTAAGTCGCTCTGGATAAGAGCGTCTGCTAAATGACTTAAATGTAAATGTAAATGTATCACTGGTCACTTTAATAATGTTTACATACTGTACTGTTTTAATCATCTCTTATACTGTATTCTATTCTACTGTATTTTAGTCAATGCCACTCCGACATTGCTCGTCCTAATATATATTTCTTAATTTATATATTTCTTAATTCCATTATTTCTCTTTAGATGTGTGTATTGTTATGAACTGTTAGATACTACTGCACTGTCGGAGCTAGGAACCCAAGCATTTCGCTACACCGGCAATAACATCTGCTAAATATGTGTATGTGACCAATAGAATTTGATTTGACACAAACTCAGCTTGATCTCCACATATGTCCATGAGAAAATGCATTACACAGCTTATTCTCCTCCGGCTTTAGTCCCTGCTGAGTGGTACCATAGAGGCAGGGTGATGGCCTACTCACCGAGAAGAAGCTGGGGTCAAAGTGCAGCAGGGTCATGAACATGAGCACCAACAGGACTCTACCTCCCAGCTGCATGTACTGCTTTGGTGAGCTCTCCCCCATGGAGGGGACGCCAGCGAACATGCTCTTCCCTTCTGAACGTGACTCCGCTAGTAACAGCAGGAGTCCACCGCCCAGGGCAAGGTTCCTGATAGAGGAATGGGGGGGGGGGGGGGACATTGTGTAGGAGAGGGGAAATAAGACCAATACTTAGTTCAACGCAGTGCTGCAGTACTCGAGTCTGACTCGAGTCCAGATTTTCATGACTTGTGACTCGCCTTCTTGTGACTTGTATTTGCACTTGGACTGGATAGGCTACTATGATAAGCAGTATATTAGCAGCACTGGATGTGCTCAGCAGCGAGGGTTCTGTTCTCTAGCAGTGGGAAGGAAGCGCCACACCCGGCACACGCAGCCTACATCAGCTGGTGAGCTGCGGGAGCGCAAGCGATGATTGTGGGAAGGCAGACTCCTCTCCGATCATTGGCTACACATCACGCAAGTGACTCTCTTGTTTCCCCGTAACCACCAGTCACCAGTCTACTATTTAGCTTTGCCTGGTTAAGAAACACAAACTCCTTTACAAAATTGAAAACACTAGTATTGAGTTGAATAGTAAAACAACAGTTTAGCCATTTGTCTCTCTCTGGCCTTGAGTATAGAAAAGTAGTCCATCTTTCAATGTGTTGCCTCGCCATACCCTTCCACTGTCCCCCTTCATCCCATAGCCACATTCTGATAAGCCTCCATTCAGTTTTCATTTTGCAAGAAAAAAATTCTACGCTATCAGTGGGCAATTAAAAGAAAAGTAGCTGAAAGCCTGACTTACCATTAATTTATGTAGTAAATAAGTAGTGAAACACAAGTCCTGAGTAGAACTTGTGAGCTAGTGATGAATAGTTGAATTGTTTTATGACAGTGGTCAAATGGTGGCTACTAGACACAATTGCATAAGTCCAATTATAAATTGATGGACTCGTGACTCAGACTTCAGCCATAGGGGCTAATGACTCGACTCTGACTTGTGCATAGGGGACTTGTGACTCAACCTCAAGGTTTAGTGACTCAACTACAACACTGGTTCAATGTATGGGGGTATAAAATTAGTGGGACAGACAGACAGTGCAAAACGTACCTAAGGTTTAAAGACACTTAAACAACTAATATAATTGGTCATGTACAAGAGACTAAAGTCAATTGCATATTTTCAATTTAATATGTAAAAATATTATTCATCAAGAATAATTGGAAGAGACCTACCTCATCAGAAATTTTATATCCCATAAAATACTGTATGCAACCGTCTGGAAAAAACAAGTAAAAGAAATTCAGCACGAAATATTACATAGCCAGAAATTCATGAACATAGCCAGTGTCCGGGTTGTCAGCCCAAAATCACAGAAAGGTGCATGAAATGCAATGCCAATAGATGAGATATTTCCTCACCTGTAGAGCTATGACTCCAAATAATCCAAAGCAGGCATACTGTACAAAATTTCTACTGAGGATAAGGACACAGCCACCTGTTGCAGCGGGGGGGGAAAGTAAGACAGAAGGTTAGGATTGCAGAAACTCGTTCAATTGAACCGCACAACTGTACCCTATCTTCCCCAAAAGGGGTGGTATTCCCACTTAATACAACTCCTGTATCTTTCCCCAGCTTTCAAAGACAGCATGGGGTCATCATTCTACAGTCTTAGGCCCACACCACACTAACCACTCAAATTTCGTCGACAGTTAATGAATGATCACATCATGGGGCTTGGGAACAAACCCAGATTGACTTTCTACTGAACAGGTTTTTTTCAATCCATGCATGGACCCTATCTGGACCTATGCAGATTGCTGTTTGTTTACATTGATGACACTAACAGGCTAATTATCCCAGCCTTGCTCACCAAGCTGTCCTGTGAGGTTGAGCAGCACAAAGCAGGTGGCCAGGAAGTAGCCACAGCCCCACGTCGCCTCGATGTAGTCCTTTTGCTCGTTCCACTGGAACCACATACGGATGCCGTCCTCCAGGAAGGTGCTGATTAGACACAGCCGAGCCAGGTGAGGCAGGTACTGCTTCGTCACCCGCAAGAACTGGGAGAGAGAGGGGAAAGGGACATTTAGGCCAACATCTGACATTCAGTACATTGACAGTGAAAGAGTAAATAAATATACTGAAAACCTACGGGAGATTACATGAAAGGTCCTTCCAGAAGCAATTTGGGAGAAGAGACAGAGTAGGCCAGCTGGTAGCATTTCAGCAGGGGAAAAGGTAAGAAGAGGAGATATATATATATATATATATTTTTTTTTACTCCCTTTTCCCCCAATTTCGATCTTGTCTCATCGCTACAACTCCCCAACGGACTCAGGAGGCAAAGGTCAAGTCATGCGTCCTATGAAACATGACCCGCCAAACCGCGCTTCTTAACACCAGCCCGCTTAACCCGGAAGCCAGACGCACCAATGTGTCGGAGGAAACACTGTTCACCTGACGACCGAGGTCAGCCTGCAGGTGCCTGGCGCGCTACAAGGAGTCGCTAGAGCGCGATGAGCCAAGTAAAGACCCCCCCGGCCAAACCCTCCCCTAACGCGGAGCCAATTGTGCGCTGGCCTATGGGACTCCCGATCACGTCCGGTTGTGATACAGCCCAGGATTGAACCCGGGTCTGTAGTGACACCTCTAGTACTGCGATGCAGTGCCTTAGACCGCTGCGCCACTCGGGAGGCCCTAGAAGATGGTATATTTAATGACAAGTTGGACCAATACAGGCTCTCATAGAAAAGCACCCTGCTTTGTGTCAGTCTCAAAGTACTACGTACTAGGTTAGAAACATCTGCAGATACCGCAAGGCTCTCCAGAGGGTGGTGCAGTCTATACAACGCATCACCGGGGGCAAACTACCTGCCCTCCAGGACACCTACAGCACCCGAGGCCAAAAAGATCATCAAGGACAACCACCCGAGACACTGCCTGTTCACCCCGCTACCATCCAGAAGGCGAGGTCAGTACAGGTGCATCAAAGCTGTGACCGAGAGACTGAAAAACAGCTTCTATCTCAAGGCTATCAGACTGTTAACAGCCATCAGAAGCAAAGAGAGGCAGCTGCCTACATAGACTTGAAATCATTGGCAACTTTAATAAATGCTTCACTAGTCACTTTAATAATGCCACTTTAATAATGTTTACATATCTTGCATTACTCATCTCATATGTATATACTTTATTTCATACCATTTTGCCTATGCCGCTCTGTCATTGCTTATCCATATATTTATATGTATATATTCTTATTCCATTCCTTTACTTAGATTTGTGTGTACTGGTTGTTGTGGAATTGTTAGATTACATGTTATACATGTCAGATATTGCTGCACTATCGGAACTAGAATTTGGCCGCCTTTCCTTCCAGTTCTCTGCTGCCCGTGACTGGAACGAATTGCAAAAATCGCTGAAGTTGGAGACTTATTTCCCTCACCAACTTTAAACATCTGCTATCTGAGCAGCTAACTGATCGCTGCAGCTGTACATAGTCCATCTGTAAACAGCCCACCCAATTTACCTACCTCATCCCCTTACTGTTTTTATTTACTTACTTTTCTGCTCTTTTGCACACCCGTATCTCTACTTGCACATGATCATCTGATGATTTATCACTCCAGTGTTAATCTGCTAAATGGTAATTATTCGCTCCTATGGCCTATTTATTGCCTACCTCCTCATGCCTTTTACACACAATGTATATAGACTCATTTCTTTTATTTATTTATTTTTTCCTACTGTGTTATTGACTTGTTTATTGTTTACTCCATGTGTAACTCTGTGTTGTTGTCTGTTCACACTGCTATGCTTTATCTTGGCCAGGTCGCAGTTGTAAATAAGAACTTGTTCTCAACTAGCCTACCTGGTGAAATAAAGGTGAAAAAAATATAATAAACAAATAAAAAATAGAAGCACAAGCATTTCGCTACACTCGCAACAACATCTGCTAACCATGTGTATGTGATCAATAAAGTTTGATTTGAGATTCTTTAAATTCTGCATAATAAATATCTCCTGTTTCAGATTATTAGCACCTGCGACTACCGTGTGTGTGAAATCAATCCCTGCTCACTTAGTTTAACTCGAACAAAAACCAACTGCCCTACATTCAATAAACCTCCATATGTTGGCTTCCCCCCAATACTTTGGAACTGATCATTGTCTACCTACTAAAGTACATCAGAAGAACAGTAACCATCCCACAACACCTCCCACCATTCAGTACACATCAGCACTGTCTGGTTCGAGGTGGCCTATCACAGTTCAACAACTCCCACATGTCATTCATAGAGCACACGAATGGGAGGGCCTAGCAGCCAATCAGAGAGGACCTAAAAAGGAGACGCTAAAGCCTAGTCGAGTAGCCTTCATTAGTTCAGAACTGTTTGCTTACAGCTTATTAGTGAGGAATTTTCAGCACTGTCTTGTTAAAATGTGCCTTTAAAATATAGGACAGGCCTATCCTAAGACATGTTTCATGGCACAACAATTTAAGAGGTGAAATTTCCAGACTATGCTATTTTACAGCAATGCTAAAATGTCAATGGGGTGAACTAAATATTTGGTATCAGCTGGGGATTATTCAAAACAGTGTTTGAATAAAGTAGCAGGCCTATATTACACCTTTACTTAATGTCTGTCAGGAGGGTATGTAAACTGGGCAAACAGAAAAGTTCACATGGATAGTGGTAGGCTATAGGAGAGGAAATATTGTGACTTCCTATCGACTGAAATACAGCACGATAGTGTTGTATTCATTTGACTTCCAGTCCAATCTTCACCTGTGTAACAGCTCTGTGACCTGAACTATGGCTCTTGACACGGTCCCCTTAAAGATCAGAATTCCAAGGGGCTTGCAATTTCATCCACAGGGCAAAAAACTTGACTTACCAAAGGGGCATACAATAATTTGTTAACATTTTCTGCCTCCGTCTTGTACATTACACAACACTCTTCTATTGTGTTCTTACACACACTTCATTATAAAAGTTGAGTGTGTTGTCTCTGTGTGAGGGTGAATTTGCATAGACAGTCAACTATAGTTTGTTACCCGTGTGGCTAGCTGAGAATTCTTAACTCCACCAAAACTCATCGCCACAACTCCATTGAGAATTAGATGTTTAGTAGTACGGTAACGTCAGCTAGCTACATATCGTGAAGTTGAGAATTCTAAGCGACTGTGTGGCCAGATTTGCATCATTAACTAGTTAACCGGGAATTATGAATCATTGCATCCAAGTTCACTGGCTAGGTAGCTTGCATATGAGCTAGTTACCTACATCATGCTACCTAACGCTTTTGATAGTTGGCAAGCTTTGTCTACCTAACGTTATCTAGCAAATAATGCGTGTAGCTAGCTAATTGCGCAAGTAATATTAGCTAGTTAACAAGATATAAATGAATAACCCACTCAGGCAGCTGTGGCTACCTAGCTAGAACCCGCTGTTCCTCTGAATAGGTCTGAAAAGTTAGCAACCTAGCTAGCAAGCCATTAGCTAGCTAACAACTAACTTTAGCCTGTGAAACAACGAAGTTAGCTACCTGGTCCGCCACATCTTCGGCTCGACTCATAAGCTCCTCCTGCCCCATGTCTAAAGAAACTGAGGCTTAGTGTAATAAGTCAAGAAACTATTAATTAGCTAATACAGAAGTCTGCTGCCTCCGATATTTACTTCAGCAAGTCTTGCCGGTCTCAATAAAGAGAAGGCCGCCTCTGCCCCACAATGCTTCACGTTGCTACGATAGCCCCCGTAGCTGCTCTACCGACTGCTGTGTGCCACGTACACTAATCCAGGGGGTTCGTCGTTATACCATGTTTGCGTCATGTAAACACAAGTTGGCACAATTAGCTGAGACCATTTCTAATTGACATTAGACAAGATGGCCTACTGTAGTGTATCATGCAGTATCTTCAATGTGACTCAATACTGGCATGTTAGACTGATTTTTATTTTCATACTCTATGAGCATAAGATCACATTTTACTATTCTATAGTTAGCTACTAAATATGGACTATTTTGAATATTGGGGTACTTTTATTATACTGTTTAATGACAGAATTTCTGGAGAAGAGTGAGGTAGTAAGTGGACAGAAAAATAATGCATGATATCTTAAATCCCATATTGAAAAATTAACATACTTTTCAACATAATCTCAGAAAAAGTTTTTAGTTTATTTACCAAACAGGCAGTCAATGCAGTAGAGACAGACACTACACTGCCTTTGTTCAACAGTTGCAAAATTCCTTGATAAAGTAAACACTATCAAAGTTCATTGAACTGTTCATGACTCCCGAGTGACACAGCGGTTTAAGGCACTGCATCTCAGTGCAAGAGGCGTCACTGCAGTCCCTGGTTCAAATCCAGGCTGCATCACATCTGGTTTAGATTGGGAGTCCCATTGGGCAGCGCAGAATTGGCCCAGTGTAATCCGGGGTAGGCTGTCATTGTAAATAAGTATTTGTTCTTAACTGACTTGCCCGGTTAAATAAAAAACTGTCCAATAAGACTATAGAGAATATTTGCATTTCTACAAGTGAATAATTTAGTGGACTCAACCCATTTAGTACAGGTAAAAGTAAATACTTCTCACACTTTTTACACCTGCAACAAGTAGCCATTACGATGGTTCCTGTTTGCACATCATTCCAGTCGCGCTAGGGCCTGAAGCTGAGCTGACCCCATAGGTGTGACTGACACAAATGGAAGGTCAGCCACAGTGGCTTTCAGAGTCTGTGTAGTTGGTCTTGGCCATCCAGACCGGTCTTCGGATGGCTACAGAAGAAGCCATGACCCTTCCAGACAGTTCAGCCTAGGTGGGAGGACAGCTGAAGCGTGAACTGGCCAATGATCTTCAGCTCATTGAGGATCGCCACATAACTCTGTGCTGAACGATCCTCAGTGATCTCCAGCAGCAGCCTCCTCTGGTAGTCGGATAGGTAGCGCAGGTAGTTGGCCGTCTTGGCAAACATGCTAGCAGTCTGGTACATCTTCTCTACTCGAGTCTCAGTGAAACGCAATCGCTCAGCCAGGACCGGCGCCTCCTTGTTCTCTGTGGGCTTCATCGCCTGGAAGATGGCCGACATAAAGCAGTTAACCTGAGGAATCTGGTTGTAGGCTGGAGACTGGCAGTTGTGAAGCCTGTACATCTTGGAGAACAGCTCCCTGTACGGCTTCAAGCTGGCAGGATTTGGCCAAGAGCTCTGAACCAGGTCCTCAAACTCTGGAACCATGGTAGAGTCTGGTGGGCTAGAGCTGGTTGGTGAAGTTTATGCCAAGATACTTGGCGGCTCGTGCTATGAGGCTCTGAAGCTCCTTAGCTGCCAGTAAGTCCTGTTTGGAGATAGGACCATCAGTTGACGGAGAGGCATCCTCCCCTTCCACATCCCTGAAAGGTCTCAAGGCAGATGAGATGGAGGAGGGCTCCTCTTCCTGCTTCACAATGGTATGGGAGATAAGTCTCTCTGCTCGCTTTCCTGAGACAAGGTGGATGCCTGAGGGATGGAGGCATGAATATGTGTAGTTTGGGCTGAAGTGGGGAATGACACAACAGCTTCTGCACCTTTCCTCTCCAGAACCTCAATGCACTTCTCCAGAACTGCCCACTGTAGCTGGGTGGCCTGTTGCTGGGCCTCTAGTCTCTGTTGAACCATCTCCACCTGCTCCGTGTCTGCTCTCTGACCGGACAGCCTGCCGCGACTCTCTCTGAGACCTCCTCCACTTTCCAGAGGAGCAGAAGTCAGTAGGAGGAGGAATACGAGGAAGATGGAGAGCGTTTCCGCCGGAGGCTACCACGGATCCGTTTGAAGTGCTTGGTGCAGTGCGAGCGGCATTTTGAGAAATGGTGTTGTTTGCCGAACCCTGGAAGTCAGCATGTGGGAACCTGATTGGCTCATGGATAGGGTGGTCAGCTGACTGCTGAATAGCAAGTTGTGAGAGCAAAGTGTCTTTTGGGATGCTGGAATTGGGCCCTGTCTGCGGGGAGAGGGTGGTGAACAACACTGGCATGGTGGACGAATAGACAGGTGTGGTAGTAGAGGTCCGAGGTGGAGGCAGAATGGGGACTGGGTCTTCCTCCAGTTTTGGTTCCTTGATGGGAGCTGAGGTGGTCTCAGACTTGAGCTTAACTTCAGACAGTGCTGCCTCATGCTTCCTCTGCTGGCTCTCATGGTGCATTATCTCCTGAACTTTGGTGAGGCAGTTGCTCCAGTCCATCTTGGCACACTGGGGGCATTTCCCATACTCCAGAACAGCCTCCTTGGCATGTTGGATGCCCAGACATTGCAGGCACAGCTCATTGGTGTCTTTGACATGAATCTTGTGTTTGCGACAGTCACACCACGTGAACCTTGGGGACGAAGTTATCATGGCTAACAACTGTTGAGAGCAAGGACCCAAGATGCCTCCTGCCAATGTTCTCAGTTTAGGAGATATTGTTGGCTCCCCTGTAACAAAAAAATTGCCATATGAGCCCAACATATGTCATCAACGTTCATCATAATTGCGCATATATTTGTTTTATGTTTAGCTGACTAGCTTGGTCAGTAGCTAGCTAGCTATCATAAACTACTGCTGGCTACGAGAGCTAGTCCATCGCCGAAAAGCAAAATAATTAAGATTTTATTAGAAAATGGCAGAATACTTACAACTTTTTTTATACATATATATCTCATAAAGATCACTTAAAAAGTAGACTCGGCAGTATGCGAATACAATTTGCATTAAACTGTCTTTGTGTTGTCCTTCATCCATTTGTTTGTTGATGTTGCAGAGACCAGCCAGGCAAGCTACCTAGAAGGTAAACATACATTGAAAACGTAGCTATGCATATTGGAGACCATATATGGAAGAAAAATGCACGCACTCCTACCCCAATCGAATCTGATAAGGTTTGCTTTGTTGTTTATTCGAAATGATGATCTGCAAAGATACAGGAAATGTGTAGATATGTCCTGCAGTTGCTCCTACGTCGTACTCTGTGCGACAGAAGCTAAAGAGCAAAGATCTTGTAACAACCAGATCCCACGATTGCACGGTCTCCTGTAGAATTAGTTAAAACACTAGAATGCACATGAACCTGATGGTATAAAGATCAGCCATTTGGTCAGGGAGTTGGTCAACCTGCCAGTGCTGTGATAAGATAGTGTAAAAGAATGCATTTGAATGTATCTGCACTGTATGTTTGTTAGCCAGACAGTTTTAGAGGAATTATTCCATACATTAAAATGAACTGCCAATATTCTATTCAAACTATGCAGTCAATCCACAGCCCTGAATTTGTCCAAAATAAACAAATTTCAGTTTAAAAAATAGTTTATTTTCGACAATTTCAGGGGTGTACTTATTCAGTTGATTCTGTTGTGCAACCGAATGCTTTGCAACAGTTTGGACGAATGATTACAGCCCTGATTGATTGAGAACGCATAGAGGGTGCTATGTCATAAATCCTCAAAGTTCCAGAATGGGTTGAAAATAGCAGCCATATTGGTCAGGGAGATATACAAACCAGTTTAATTGGACTGAATGGCAGTAGAGGCCTAATCAACATTTGAGTGTAGGTAGGACATTTTGGGTGGCGAAAAGTACTGACATTTCTTATTCGGTTTTTGGAACCGCTTGCCATTGACATGCCGTAAGAGGCGTGTTCAGCCTCCTTGTATTTGGGTGTACCACGGCATCTGTCCAGAGACAGATTTGCAACTGTTTGGACTTTCTATTAGACAAGTTCAGGTAATGCCCTCCCTGTTTTGTTTGCTTAGATTTTGCAACAAAATCAGCGGAATGATTAGACCCCTGTTAAGTCCCTCACCGTTTCATTTGCTTTTGTTTAAGAAACGTTTTGCAACAGAATCGGCGGAATGAATACAACCCAGTCTTTAAATACCTTAGCTGGCAGTTACTGTATCAAACATTTCCATAATCTCTTCTATTGATACTGAATGAATACTCTAGTACGTTTGGGACATTTTCATAATTGGAGCTATATGATGAAGATGAAATGCTGTAGTCGAGATTATAAACAGGACTACATTTACTTCTGGACATTAGCAGAATCCATGTTATGACTGGAAAATGCTTGTGTGTGGAACATTACAGATAGTGTTGATCTGTCAACTCTTGCTCGAAATAGGACCTACAAATCGTTGATTAGCTGTTAAAAGTAGCGTTTAACCATGTTTGCATCTACTTATCAACACGACAGGATTCGACAAATTCAAAGTACGAAGAGAAACGTTTTATATTCACCTTTATTTTACATTTTTTACTTTCACATTGGTCTTTAAACCTTTTCTTTTCAAGTTATGATTCTTGAATTTCTTCTGGAAACCACCAGACTGAACCTGTTGAGAATACAAAGAGAGCTGTGTTACTAATTTCAGTAATTCAAAAACCACATAGTCAGACCTGTTTGTGTGGAAGACCGCGCAACACTATTGGTGTAAAGACAGTGCTGTGAGAGTTAAGCCGTCTGACCTTTTTGCGTTTCTGTGGCGCCTGTTTATCAACTTCCATCTCCTCATCGTCATCCGTTTTAAAGTCATCCTCTTTTTCCGCCTCCATACCCTCCCCAGTCTCTTTTTGCAGAGAAAATAAAGAGGCTATAGGGAAAGAAAAAGCCAGACATCAGTTTTCTCCTTCCAGAAAGGAAGGGAAATTGATCAAATAAATCAAAATGAACTTGAATCCACATATCAGGTTATTGCTCGTCCACAGCAGACATTGTCACCATTGACTGTTTTACACATTAAATGACTGAGGTACTAACATGGGTACAGGTCACTCATGCTGTCCTCTGAGTCGCTGCCACCCTCGTCGCCGGAGTCAGGAGCCCACGCTCCATTCCCCCGCTGGGTATTCCCCCGATGGGTGTTGCGCCCCCTCTCCCCATCTCTATCTCTGGGCTTCTTCTGTCGGAGGCTGGCTGGAATGTACTCCACTCCCTGTTGTACACACGCTTCATCTAGGGGAGAGATTAGATCATTCATAAACTGTACTGACAACAATGAAATCAAACCTTCTATCTGGTGTTTCAGGTAGTTCTATTCTACCTATCCAACAAAACTCAAAATGGAAAACCCTCAAACTGAGTGGAAAGGAAGCATCAACATTTGAGTGTAGGAAGGACATTTTGGGTGGCGAAAAACTGACATTTCTTCTTTGCTTTTTGGAACCGCTTGCCATTGACATGCCGTAAGACCTGGTGTGGCAGGCGATTGATATGTCTGAGTGTTAACTTGCAGAAGAGATGATTGCTGTAGGTCAGACATACAGAATTTGTCAGTAACAATTCAAACTGGTTGAGAGGCAGACAGGCAGCTGATAATCACAGAAGTCCTGTAAACAGGTACTGAAAGTCCTGTAATCAAGTACTGAAAGTATGACTCTTGGAGAATACTTACGGTTGCTTCGAGCTGGGCACAACATGAGGTTCATATTGACCATAGTTGAACTCTGCGGTAGAACTTAGTTTCTGATATTTCTTCCCTTTCGTGAATTTCTGGAGCTCTGTGAGGTTGCAAGGACAATCATGTCCATTGAGTGTGCATTTAATCTGAAAAGGGGGGTAAAACAAAACACTGTCATTTTTTTACGTCTTGTTGCGCACATCATTCGCAGATTCAACCAGCCATTTGACAGAGCAGAAGCCACTAGCTGACAAGCTAGCTGCGCAGCCTATTGTCATATCTGTGCTATCGTTATGAGCTAACTAACGGTAGCTGGCTAGTTTATACAGTATTTTGTAAAAATACGTTTTTTGGAAATTCTTCTAGCTAACCTTTTTACCGTCATCCGTAAATTCAAGAAATGGGTGATTCAGAAGGAACGCTTTGATATCTGCAGGTAGGTCCATGGTCGAGTAATCAAGTGGCTAGCTAGATAAGGTTATTTTATTTTAGCTCACTAGCTACTAGCTGACTGTCCCTATCATGTATGCAGGGTCCGAGACACGTGTGTACGCCGGCGTATTTCTTCCTCGCAAGATGCGTAGTACTTTGCCACCACCTATTGTTCATTACAGTATGAAGCAGTCTGAGATAGGGCCTAGTACTCAAGACAAAAGAAACAAAACTGTCTGTAATGCATAAATATCAATAGAAATTGGACAATACAATTCACCAAATGAAACACTGAAAAGTTTAACATTGACGTTGGAATGAATGATAGAGGCGATTTTCCAAATATAATATACTAATATAAATCACAAGATAGACATCACGAAACTGGCCACAAAACTGCCTGATGTGAATCTATCGATCCTGAAATTGTGTTCCAGTCTGATACACATGCAAAATTTGATTTTTTTTATACTCATCATTACAAGGACAGATATATTGCAGATGTAGATTTCTTGAAGTATTTGTTAAGCAATGTTTGGACATTGCGTCAAGGCATCATTTCCGGCAGCTTGTTTCGGTTTCCACTAATTACCACAACCACAAAGTAAAAATGGTCTATATCGTAAAAATATATGAGAGTATAAATGTGTTTTTGGTCTTAATTTAAGGTTAGGGTGAGGAATAAGGTTAACAGGTTGGTTAAGGTTAGGTTTAAAATCCTTTAAAAATATATACATATAAATGGGCGGGGTTTAGGACTTTATGGTTGTGGTAACTAGCGACGACTAATATTGTTATCAGTCAGCTGACAGTGCGTGACAGGTTTAGACCAAAGACACTAACCGTTGCAGTTAAGCAAAATCCAATTTGTGCATTACGATTGTCATTTTGACTTTTTCAGCGGAAATTTGTGTTAGAACCCCCTCTTATATGTTAAGTGCACTGGTGATGAGCATAGTAATATAAGTCAACTAGCATCTGTTGTTAAGTTAGCTACTATCTATGCTATGCCTAGCTAGCTAACGCATCCTTCCGTAATTCATTTTAGTGTAGTTAATTATACGTAAGGAACAATATGTCTGGACCAAATGGAGATCCTAACATCCCAAGTGACGATGGCATCATTGAGGATGAAGATGAATTCAACGAAGAAGGTAATACTGGTATGTTTCAGATGTCAATGTCATCATACTCCATCTAGCGTCATCTCTTCACCTGTGAGTAAGGGATACTGTTAGTGTGTGTGTATTCTCATTCTCCGCTGTTTACATAGGTAAGTCAAAAGTGCCTGCATTTGTCTGTTAGGACTTGCATCGTCTCTGTTCTTACATCACTCTCGTTTGGCAGAGTATGCAGCCATCAACACTATGCTGGATCAGATCAACTCCTGCCTGGATGACCTGGAGGAACGCAACGATTCACTGAATGGCAAACTACATGAACTGTTGGAGTCTAACCGGCAGGCCAGGCAGGAGTTCAGAGTTCAGCTGACCACTGCTACACCCCCAGGAGAGGAGCAACTGTTCCCAGACCAGGATTCTCCAGCCACTGAAGGGGAGAAGGGCGGAGAGGCAGAGTGAGAGGACAAAGCTTGACTAGAGATCTTCTCATACAAATCAACAACATTCCTTTCATCTATATGAGCATATTTCCTCAAGTGTTCCTGTGTGGTGTGTCGACACTTAGATAAGTGTGAATAGGGTTTGTCCTTTTCTGCCCCTTACATGTAGTGCTTATGAATCCACACTCAGCTGTAGAAATCTTAAGATGGTTCCTGCAAAGGGAAGTCAAATTAGCCAAAAGCTGACAGTTTATTCTGTGTGTTGAAGTGATTAGTTTATGCCAACACGTATCCACCACCACATACTATGTATACTAATGTTTCAGTTTAGCTACCTGTATACAGTCAATTGATACAATAGTACTTATTTATCCCCGTGCTTGGTATGGGGTGAAAGCATGTGGAATGAGCTCAGTGATTGACATAACTGGTTGTTTGTAGTCAATATTTACCTCTTTGTGGGGAAACTACCTTTACAGCAATAATGCAATATTCCAAATTATGTGACTTTCATTGGTCAATGTTATTCAGTGATGTGCAAGAAGAGATTCATGTTTTGTGCTGTGTTCCACTTTTTCCTATTCTGTTTTTGTTAGCCAGGTATAAATACAGTATATTTAATGTTACTGAGTGTGACATCTTGAGAATTGCTAACTTAAAGCACTAGCTCTCTAAAACATTTCAAACAATGAACAGGTGTGATATATTCAATAGTGAGGCAATAGTCATATTTTATTTATAAATTAAAATGACCCCAATACAGAAAACAAACATCCCCCCAAAATACAAGAAACTTCTAGCTGCTAGAAAACAACTATTTTGTTCATCTGAGTTTGTCATTTGTTGAATAAAAATACATTAAGAAACATACAGCTTTGTTTGACATTTCATCACGCTCTGGTCCTGTAATATTTCAGTGGGACCGGAACCAGATAATCTAGCAGACAACTGCACTTACCTTCATCAAAACCAATATGTATCTGCTCTTCCTCTGTGCAGGTTAACTAATAAAACAACTGGCAATTCACTTAAAGTATAATCTGGAAGGGAAAGATTGATTCCTTACATGTTCCTCAAAAGAAGAAAATAAAGTGTCTATTTCAACTTGCTGTGATTGATGACTTATCTGTGGAGTGCTACATTACTTTTAGTTTTGTGTAGTTCTGTCTACAACTTAAACATCCTATATTCAGGTAGAGAAGTCTCCTCACCAGTAGATCAGTGACAAATGCCTATCCATGTCTTGTGATGAACCATGAATAGATCTCCATTCTTGTGTATTTTATTCTTCTTGTGGACTATTATTTCTAACTCTGCATTGTTTGGAAGGGCTGATAAGTAAGCATTTCACTGTAAAGTCTACACCCGTGGTATTTGGCGCATGTGACAAATAACATTTAATTTGAGATCACAAGCTGGTGAATCATCCCATTCCTTCTATTGGTGCTCTTCAAAATCAGAGCTGCTGGTTATCAGTTTCTTTAACTGCTAGTCTGCTACACTAATTGACTATCACTGGGGAAAAGACACTTCATTCTCCATGCCAGGGGCCAAGAGATTTTCCTGGCCAGTTAGGGCCCTGAGTTTCACCCAGGCATGTCTCATGGTTAGGAAAAACTCAAAAGTCCTATCATTCCACTTCATTGGTGTTGATAATAACCTTGATGTTAGGTTACCCAGTTGAAAGGTGACAACGCTGCCATGCAATTCTTGTACAGACTGTTCTACTCCAATGAAAACGACTCTACTAGTCAAGTGTACTGGAGCGTACAAGATGTGAAAAACAGAATGAAGTTACAACGCAATTTAAAAGGTTGGAAAACAAGCACAATACTACTCAACTCTTTTAGTTTACACATCACAACGTGACACTATGTTAATGCAACATTGCAGGACATTTGAAATGGTAAATATTAATGGGGTGACAGGCGTTGGAAATCCACCCAACGTATCAACTGGCAGTAGGTAGACCTAATGCTTCCAACTGAGGAAAAATATAAGTGATCACTTACCTTCGCATAAAACTGGTTCTCAGTTGAGAACAAACTATGGCAAAGAGGATCTGTTCTCAGCCAACTTGTTCTCCCTTTCAGAGTCACATCTAAAAAGGAACTTTTTATGGTCTTAGGATGTCTACTCCAGCACTTTCACAACATTATGAGATTTTCAGTAAGAGAAGCTACATTCTAAGGCTCACTAAAAGCATGTACTGCTTCCTAACATTGCAGAAACACTACTGACCTAAAATTCTCCCAGTCTTGACAAAGCCATATGAGCTTATAGCTCAGCCTTTTGGAGGTTCATGTGCAACTTAGGCACAACACCAGTGGGATTTAGGCAGCAACCACGGGGTTAAAGAGCTAAAGAAGTCAGAATGGCTTTAGTAGTACAGTGACGATGGGAAAACAGTAGCTCACGGTGTATCTGAGCAAAATAGACAAAGCAGTTAGGACTTATCCCCTTTGAAACCCCCCTCGAACATATCCCCTCGCCTGCTAATACATCCCAAGAAATCTCCATTACAGTTCAGTTTGTGTAAAAAAATGTCAAGGACAGTAACACTTCAACAAAGCTAGGATCAAATCAAGGTTCATCGTTACTCGACATTCAAACAAAAGTACAGTTTACTTTTTAAACGTTTAGTTCCCACCCCCCTCACATTTTTTTGTTCTTCAGATAAAAGTCAACTGCTAAAATGCTACATTCTAAGTCTTACTAAAAGCATTGTTAGCTTTATGGGAAATGCCTGGACTAAAACAACACCATTCCCTTCCTAAACTTGGCTACAATGTGTTACGGAGTTAGATTGAACACAACGTGTTGTTGAACTAAGCTTGACCTTTGTTTTCACTGGACCCTTTTAACACTATGATAGAAACACAAAACATCCACACGTTGTTTCCCGATGGTTCTCCTCTTCAGTCAGGTTTAACTGAACGCCTGTTAGAAATACATCTGTATCTAGTTGTGGTTGTGTTATAAAAAAAAAATAACACCTAGGTATGCCAGGAGGGACCACTGGTTTTGAGTTGCCAGGGTGTTCTTTTCTTGGTCTATTGAGCTATACAGAAAAGGAGGTGGGGGATGCTGTCCCAAACTAACCGACCCTGTCCTAGGGTAGCGATTGTACTGGATATCATCTTTTTCTTCCACTCTCTCAACGTCTCTGTGTTGTCCTCCCGGACCTTCTTTTGGATCCCTCCTTTGCGTTCCCGTCGCCCAGCTTCTCCTCTTGGGCAGCTGCCTCCTCTTCCGTCTCTCCCGTGACTGGCTCCTCCTCGGTATCTTCTGTGACTGGTCCTAGGTCTAGGGTTGGCTCTTCCTCCTTGTCCTCAGGCCCAGCTAGGCTCTGCTGCTCTGGGGTGGCTTGGCCCAGGGTCCCCCTCGTGCTGCTGGTGGTAGGGGTGCTGGTAGTGGCGAGGTGCTGCTGGGATAAAGATGAGGCTGAGGGAGTGTTGTCCTGGGGTTGAGGGCAGGGCTGAGAGGGCCTCAGCGTGGTGGTGGGCGGCAGTAAGGCAGGGCTGCCGAGGACCTCTGAAGGCAGGCTGTGGTTACTGCCACACCCTGCATCTCCATCCACGGGAGTAGGTTCCAATGTCCCATCCTTCTGGCTACGCAAGGCCCTGTACTTCTGTAGGGGAGAGAAGGCACAAGCGTATAGGATTTAACGGCGATGACTGCAACAGACAGACAACTATAGGCAAACCCGTAAATGTTGTGTGGGTAGCGTCTTAATTCATACACAGTACGTGCGATTATACAACCAACCTTGAGGTTCTCAAAGTGTTTGAGTGACTTGCAGTGCGAGTGGCGGGCTGAAGACTCAAAATGGTAGAAGTGCTGGCAGATTCTACAGAGGAACCCAGCCACGGGAACCACAAAGCTAGAACCTGGGAGATGAGCAGAGAGAGGTACTGTTAGTCAATGAAAATGGAATGGCACATGACAAAATCATAATGTGCAATATACAAATAACATGAACTGATAAATGATTTTATTCGGAATGGCTTTTCAAGTCAGTGAGTGGTGTGTGGTGAGACAATCCCCAAAGCCAACACCTCCTTTGGTTACCTTTCCTTACAGTTCTCTGCTGCCAATGAGTGGAACAAATTGCAAAAATCACTGATGCTGGAGACTCATATCTCCCTCTCTACCTTTAAGCATCAGCTGTCAGAGCAGCTTACTGATCACTGTACCTGTACACAGCCAATCTGTAAATAGCACACCCAACTACCTCATCATCCCCATATTATTACTTACCCTCTTGCACCCCAGTATCTCTACTTGCACATCATCATCTGCAAATCTATCACCCCAGTGTTAATGCTAAATTGTAATTATTTCGCCTCCATGGCATATTTATTGCCCTACCTCCCCACTCTTCCACATTTGCACACACTGTACATAGATTTTTCTGTTGTGTTATTGACTGTACATTTGTTTATGTCTAACTCTGTGTTTTTTGTCGCACTGCTTTGCTTCATCTTGGCCATGTCGCAGTTGTAAATGATAACTTGTTCTCAACTGGCCTACCTGGTTAAATAAAGGTAAAAAAACAATGACCCCTGGTAGAGCGTGTCACTCACCGTACACCGTGTCAGGGTCATATTCCTCATCTTCATCTATGTCCTCCAGTAAAGCCACCTCCATCTGGGTAGGCCAGCCCTCCTGCCACACCAAAGACACACATGACCAAATAGATGGAAACCAACACAAGAGACCACATACAGAAGTTTCATGAAGAACACTTCAAAATGTCTCTAGTATGGATCCTGTGACAAAGTAAACGTGAGCATGGGAGAAAGAGCGAGGAACGACAAAGCATGTACGAGCAGACGCCTAACCTTTCCATGGGAGCTGCTTTGTTCACCATCTTCCCCGTCCTCTTCCTCCCCCTCCTCCTCTTCTCCGTCATCTACAAAACAGCCCTGTTCGTCCATGGCAACCAGTTCAGCTAAGGCCGCTGGCCCTCTCTCCTCCCGAAGCTGTCGTGGGAGGAGCACAGAACAGTGAATAAGAGGGGGGATGGCTGACAAGGGTTGCATCCCAAATGGCACCCTATTCCCTAGTTAGTGCACTATATAAGGAATAGGGCGCCATCTGGGACGCGAGAAAGGAAATCAATTGAATGGATTTACAAGCTGCCGAGGCAGAGATGAGTAGACCGGCGGACACACCTCGTCGACTCTCTGCTTGTGCTCCTGGGACTGCATGTGCTCCAGGAACAGGCATGGGCTCCTGAAGTGCCTCTTGCAGACGGTACAGGAGGGGTTGGAGGTGCGGCTGGTCAGCTTGTGCTCACTGGTCCTGCGGTGCACCATGACTGTACTGGTGTAGTGGATTTGGCAGGTGGCACACCAACGCTGCAGGCCGGGTCTCTTCTCTCTGTGTTAAACACACACAGCTCTGAGGACCATCAGGGTCGTATTCATAGACCGTAGCAAAACATTTTGCAATGGAAAAGGAAAACAAGTGTTTCTTATTGGACAAGTTTAGACAGACCCTTCCTATTTGGGTCAGTTTTCATCCATATGGTGCCTAATGACGTGCATTAGTACTGACCCGTCCCTGAAGGAGCTGTCCCTGCGGCCTCCCTGCAGTGACTCCTGGACGCTGGGCATCAAGGTGACCAGACAGGCACTGGACATGTGTTGGATCTCCATCATCCTCTGCTGGTGGACCAGGCTGTTCATGTGACTCTGGAAGTCCTAATGACGAAAAGAGATGGAGCAAAAGGGAGATAGAGAGATAGCGATACAGAGAGATAGAGAGAGCGATACAGAGAGATGGAGAGAGAGGGATACAGAGAGATGGAGAGAGAGGGATACAGAGAGATGGAGAGAGAATGATACAGAGATGGAGAGAGAGGGATACAGAGAGATGGAGAGAGAATGATACAGAGAGATGGAGAGAGAATGATACAGAGAGATGAGGTAGAGTGATTCCTCTGTCGGATACGACGAGCTGAGTGCTTGCTTTGGACCATCCAAAAGCAAACACATTTCACTCTACACCCTCAGGGTGGGTGTGTTTGCGTGTGTGTGTGCGTGTGTGTGTTTGCGCTACCTGCTGGTTGTGACAGGTGATAGTGCAGATGTAGCAATAGAACTTGTTTGCAGCATCATCCCCCTCCTTGCCCTCTTCCTGCCCTCCTTCCAATACCCCTGAGGCAGCCTTGCCCTCTGCCATATCCTTTAGGCCTGGTGTAAATGCCTGGCGCTCACCACTCAGTCGCTCAGAGGCTGGCATGGCCGACACTCCACTCTGGACCTGCTCATAAACAGGGAGGGCCCTTAAAGCAGGTCATGATATCACTTTGGGAGCAGAAATCAGGTGCCATCTGTCTGATCTAGCATTACACTGACACTTTGGTCTTCAGTATAGCACGATGATAAAACTCACCTTGGCTGCTCTGCTTTCCTCTAGTGCCTCTGGACCAGCTGTGCTCCCGTCCTCCTCCAGAATGAAACAGTCTGTTCATGGAAGCGAGAGACCAGGTGAGATAAGGGCAGCACTAGTCCCACCAGGCCACATGTGAAAGGCCAGTGCTGTAGCTGGGTGGGAGGAGGAGGCGTGGAAGTGCTGCTGGAATGGAAGGGCTAGGATGGTATACGAGACCACTCACCTTCAAGCTGGCTGTCATCTGGTGGGCTTTGATGCACTGCTGCACCTAGGACCCCATCTGTCTCCGGAGGCTGCTCCACAGTCTCCTCTGACCTGAGACAGAAAGGAACAGGGAGGGGATACATGTCACTACAAGCTGCTACCCTCCAAGGACTCATCTCAACACATGGATACTCAGTTAAGTGTAGTCTGAATAGGTACGTAAACAAAACAACTGCTCAAGAACTTGAGATATTTTCTAAAGTCAAAACAGTGTTACTTACCCCTCTGTCCTCTGCTTCTTCAGTGCTGGCTCCTTGGGCTCAGGTTGCACTGAGGGCCGTGCCTGGCCATCTGGCCTTCCCACTCCTCCATCTGCAGGGAGAGGGAGACACAAGGCTATCTACTGTTCCAACCACATATTGACTGTTTCACACCCACTCAAAAAACATACATAGAAGGAGACATAAGAAAAGAGCAAGCAACCAAAAAACCAAACCCTTTTCATGCTTCTGAGATTTCACTAGCTCTAAAGAAAAGACACCAAATTAACACTAGTACTAGCAGGCATTGCTAGCAGGTGTTGAGTGTTGAGGTACGGTCCTACCTTTGAGAGTCTTGTCATTGGGCAGGGTCCTGCTGGCTGCAGATTGGTTATCTGTGCTCCCCACGGCTCTCTGCTCCCTCTTTCTATCCGGGTACCGTGAAGCATAGTCCTACATGGACAGGGTGAGCCATTTGATCAACCAATCAACTGCCCCCTCAGCAATCAGCAACAGTTAACGTGTGAAACAGGTATAGTGGACTAAGAAATGTTATTTGAGCATTTCAGTATAACAGTGCATTCGGAAATTATTCAGATCCCTTCACAGCCTTATTCTAAAACTGATTAAATAAACATTTTCTTTATCAAATCGACACAACATACACTATAATGACAAAGTGAAAAACAGGGTTAGACATTTTTGCAAATGTATTAAAAATAAACAGATACCATATTTAAGTATTCAGACCCTTTCCTATGAGACTCGACATTCAGGTCTTTATGGTAGAGTGGCCAGACGGAAGCCACTCCTCGGTAAAAGGCACGACAGCCTGCTTAGAGTTTGCCAAAAGGCACCTAAAGACTCTCAGACCATGAGAAACAAGATTCTCTGGTCTGATGAAACCAAGATTGAACGCTTGAATGCCAAGCGTCACGTCTGGAGGAAACCCGGTAACATCCGTACGGTGAAGCATGGTGGTGGCAGCATGATGCTGTGGGGATGTTTTTCAGCAGCAGGGACTGGGAGACTAATCAAGATCAAGTGAAAGATGAACGGAGAAAAGTACAGAGAGATCCTTGATGAAAACCTGATCCAGGGTGCTCAGGACCTCAGACTGGAGCGAAGGTTATCCTTCCAACTGGACAACGACCCTAAGCACACAGCCAAGACAAAGTAGGAGTGGCTTCGGGACAAGTCTTTGAATGTACAGCCAGAGCCAGGACTAGAACTCGTTCCAACATCTCTGGAGAGACCTGAAAATAGCTGAGCTTGAGAAGATCTGCAGAAAAGAATGGGAGAAACTCCCCAAATACAGGTGTGCCAAGCTTGTAGCATCATACCCAAGAAGACTGTAATCACTGCCAAAGGTGCTGCAAAAAAGTACTGAGTAAATGGTCTGAATACTTACGGAAATGTGATATTTCAGGGGGGTTGTATTATTATAAATTTGCAAGAAATTCTAAAAACCTGTTTTTGTTTTGTCATTATGAGGTATTGTGTTTAGATGAAATTGTTTTTTCCTCATCAATTTTAGATGAAGGCTGTGACGTAAGAAAATGTGGAAAAGATCTGAATACTTTACGAATGCACTGTATACGCATTTTGCCTAATCATGATGTGGCAGGTGACACTTTGCTTCTTGAAAGTCCAATATCTTGAAAACTTGACTGCTGACACGCAAAACATTTTGGCAATGTATCAAACAGTGGACTAATGTAAAAAATACCAAAGGATAGTTTGAGTGGATTTTCCCTTTAAGCCTCATAGCATTGTCCCACAGTTTCAAGACAATCAAAGCAATCTTAACAACTCAGACTAAAACCCAAGTAGAACTTTTAGCTAGTCAACCAGAAACTGCTCAGAGTGGGTGCTCAGTGCCTTGTAGTTCTCCATAATTAAATAGAGGTTGTGATTACATTGTTGTTGTTGTTGTTGTAGTAGCGGGTGTGGGGATGGTAGTGACGGGCAGGGAAGCCCATGTGGGGGTTCTTCATGGACATGCCCATGGGTACAGGCCCCAGGAGAGAGGACCGGGACCCCGCAGCAAAGAACTGGGTGAACTGCTGCCCGCTCGCTGTAAAGCCCCGCATGCTACCTGGAAAGCCAGAGAAAGAAGGAGAGATAGGTGGGAGAGGCGGAGATGGGGGATGAGTATGAGGGAAGGAGAGAGGTGGGAGAGGCGAGGATGAGTATGAGTGAAGGAGAGAGGTGGGAGAGGCGGAGATGGGGGATGATTATGAGGAAAAATATCTAAATGGGGTCATAGTTTCTATCAGGTGGCCTTTGGAGCGATAAGGAACACCAAATCAATGGAACTGCAATAAAAACAAAGTGTTAACAGTGCAGAGACTCATACAGCTTTTAATGTATTTTTTAAATTTTATTTAACTAGGCAACTCAGTTAAGAACACATTCTTATTTACAATGACGGCCTACCCCAGCCAAACCCTAATCCGGATGACGCTGGGCCAATTGTGCGCTGCCCTATGGGACTCCCAATCACAGCCGGGTTGTGATACAGCCTGGAATCAAACCAGGTCTGCAGTGACGCCTCTAGCACTGAGATGCAGTGCCTCAGACCGCAGCGCCACTCGGGAGCCCTTTTGCACGTACACATCAGCGACGTAGATATAAAGATGTGATACCATATTGGAAACATATGTCAATCTACTTGTCTGTACATTTGCTGACATTCTGAAATGCTCTCACCTTGCATCTGCTGCATCATTAGAGCCCCTTGTAACATTGGGTTGGGGGCGATGATGGTGGCCTGGGCAGCCAGGTTGACCATACGAGGAGGTGGAGGAGCAGGGCCTGGTCCAGCCATGGCCCTGGTGATCACAGAGCCAATGGGCATTAATTACAAAGCAGTATTTATATCTAAACATAATACAGCCCCAGAGTTTGGAACAGTTGGCCAGTGTAATTTTCAATAACAAATACTATTTATACAAAGAAAATATGAGGTGCGGTCAGCAGGACAGAAAGGTGTGCAACATTTAATTCAATAGAAACGATACTGTTCTGAATGACCAGTCAAAGAACGTTGTGATTATGGGAGGGTGTGTGCTGCACAAGTTTTGCAAATGGTCACACACATGATCAGGCCACACCCCACCACACCCACCTAACGGGAGCAAACATACTGGCACAGAGTTTCTAAACCCAGAGGCCCAATATCGTGATACTTCCGGGAACACATCACGAAGCAGACCGAACCGGGGTTTGGCAAGTCAATAGGAGAAGTGAAAAATGTGTCCTTAGTTGTTAATTTTCTCAAAATCTAAAATGGCAAAACCTAGTGCTGAGTGAATAACCAAAATGTTCGTTATTTTCGTTTGTTAAACAACGAATTGACAGACATCAGTCAATTATTTGAAATCCATTTTGTTCTGTTTTTTCTTGCTTCTGTCAGCGCAATGCCGTTTCCCTAGCGATCAAACAGCGCAAGCCCGAACTGTGCGATGTAATAGCAAGTTGTAGTTTCCAACAGGCCAATATTAGACATAGTTCAGCGCAGAAAACATGGTAATTAACTACAATGACCAGAATCCATTGCACGTCTACTGGTCCAGTCTGTGTGGAGCAGACACGGAGATGGAGAGAAGAATGCACGACAGAGGGATAGAGAGCAGTTGCTTCGCGAGCTCTCTCTACCTGAAAATACACGATTAAGTGATTGATAGTTGGCATTCAGCAGTCATATTTATTTTGATGAACTACTAAAAATAGTAATTTTGTCAGACAGCAGCTCTATAGAGATGAGATGACTTGGAATTAAATAAACTCATCAAATAAAACAAATGCAATATACACAACTGAAATGTAATGTGAATAAATGATGGTTAATAATTGATAAGCACTAATGGGCAGTCACTACCATCATGCGACATATTACGAATTGTTTTATTTTTTGTTGTTTAGCATTCATCCCACATAATGCATAGTGCATTTAACGGAAAACATTTTTATTGAAATCGAACTGTGATTCTTTTTTAATTATCGAACCGAAACTACCTCAAAAAGCACTAAAATCGCTCAGCACTAGCAAAACCTAGATTCGAGCCAGTCTTAAGTAGCTGAAACTGTATGTACTACAACCTTGTGAAAGTGACAAACTGACACTTTTGAGTGACTGATTTAACGGCCTGCACATGTGCAGTTCAGCACAAGATGACTGTTAGAACCGATGACATGTGTTTCTGCGCATGAGCTTGGCCAATTTATGTTGCCATGACATCGTCTACAAGCGTGATCGGGGATTTCTATTGGATTAGGTGTTTCTAGGCCCCTTTATTTAAAAATTGTCTTTGATACCGGGTGCGTTCAGTTTGCTTAAACTTTTGCTAAGTAGTGTGACGGTTTGTAGCATTCCTAAAACGATGCGCACCGTTCTTCAGCCTTTGAGGTATGTTTGCTCTTGTTTGGTGGGTGTGTGTGGCAATATGTGGCCTACGACATAACTGTGTGAATTCACTGTTTCACACAGTTCTGTCATTTTGAACACAATCCTGGGGTACATTCAGTTCGATTCAACGTTTGCTACGTCACCTGACGGTTTGTACTCTACACAGGTGGTACCTTAATTGGGGAGGATGGGCTCGTGGTAATGGCTGGAGGGAAATCTGTGGAATGATATCAAACACATGGTTTCCATGTGTTTGCCAATCCATTGGCTCCGTTCCAGCCATTATTATCAAATGTATTTATAAAGCCCTTTTTACATCAACCGTTGCCACAAAGTGCTATACAGAAACCCAGCCTAAAACCCCAAACAGCAAGCAATGCAGATGTATACACCTTCCTCCCCACAGCAGCATCCATTGGTACTGAACAACAAGTTTCCCCAAAATGGTGCGCACTGTTCTTCAACAGGGGTGTATTCACTAGGAACCAAACAGGGAGGGGCCTATCTGAATTTGTCCAATATTAACTTGCTTATGTTGCTTTGGTTTAATGATTACAACCCAGCCTTTGAGGTACTTCTACTCCCGTTTGGTGGGTGTGGCCTGATCAATATGTGTGTGACCATTTTAAATCGCAAAACTAATGCGGCTCACACCAAACACATCTCCCTCTGGGCCACCATAATCACACCGTTCTTGAACTGGTTGTTCAGTATTGTCGTTTCCGTATTATTAAACACCGTTCTCTTGTACTGAACGCACCCCCTGTAGAATGGTTTGCAGCGTTTGGGAAAGCTCGTCTAAAACAGTTAGGCAACGTTGAATGAACTGAACCAGAGGAAGATATATCTAGATCATATTTGACTGAACGCACCCCTGGCAAATGTAATCCAAGCTAAACATATTACTGCTTGTCTGATTTTAGCAACTGTTGCTAACAAGTCAGTTTTAGGGCCTTATATCCACGACCTCGGGTTCACATTTCTTACCGTCCTCTTTGGTGGTGATGTGGAACATGGTGCGATGGTTGGGGTTGTGGTGGAGGAGGCGGTGGAGGGGGGGGCTGGTGCTGGAACAGTTGCTGAAGCTGCCGCAGATGATGGTGAAACTGTTGCTGTTGTTGGTGCTGTTGGTGGTGATGTGGGTTAAACATCTCGGCGTTCAGTAACGTGTTAGCTAACGTTAACTGTCCGTGGTTGCTTGCAGAAAAGCTTACCGTCGATACCTCGGCTCAGGATCTTGATAAGAGAAAAAAAAGCTTTTGATTATCTGATCCACAATAAACCTTGAATCCAGCTACCTATCATGCGGAGTATAACGTTGGCTACATAACAGTTAGCTAAATACGCCTCCCTGGCTATATAGAACATAACACAGCTCGTTAGCGAGTAAGTTATTTGTGCTTTTCTAGCGAGGATGTTCTAACGTTCCTGCCCATGGTTTCTAGCTAGCTAGTCAGCATTAGCAACGCTAGTCAGTGTCTACAACCTCTGGCAAACATAACTAGCTATCTAGCCTATAACGTTTGTTTAGCTAGCTAGCAATTTAGCCTAGCATTAGCATCATAGCTAGCTATTTGGCTTACATTAGTTGCAAGCTTTAGTTTTATGTAATCGGAATAATCAATGGTAGCTATCTAAATTGTATTTACATGTAATGCTTTTTTTTTTTACCATATAACGATAACCTACGTTTTAACAGAAAAAAATGTTTCAATTATTTTAGACGCGCAGGTTTGTATCGGTCTGCAGCCTTTTTAAATTTCTTAGCGATTGTTCCGTTGAGACTGCAATCGCTGTGAAGCAGGCAAGACTAACTAAGCTTTTCCGGGTCACGGGTTTGTGGAATCCTTCAGAATAAAAGTTCCGTCCCGTGTACTTTGTAAATAAAACAGTTGGGTGAAAATGATGGAACATTGGCACAATTATCAATACATTTTACACTAGTTATAATACAAATAATTATTCAAAGTATTTCTCTAAGATATTATTTGATGAAAACATATTGTTTTGTGTAATCCTATCATTTATTGAACTGTACACAATTTTCTCTATATTGTGTCGCAGTAAAAGAGGGATCCGTTCTACTCAGGAGCAATTCTGCTTTTCAAATCCATAGAGTTTACATCCCCAGCATTTTACTGCTCATTTAGAGGACTTTGCTTCTCGTTAATTTCTTAGAAAATTAGCTACTTGATATTCACAGTCTTGATTTTCTCATTTGTAATAACAAGGCAGTGGTTTATGGCAAGAATAGGAAAGATCTCATAGATCTCACAGAAATAAGATCTCACAGAAATAAGAGACATTTCAGATGATCAAAGGTTACCTTGAACAGAAATTAGCCCAACAGGGTAGGGTTTGTAGCATGTATGTTTACACACTGCTGGGGGTGTAAAGTATGTGGATTTGGAAAGCAGAAGTGCACCTGAATACAATAGACCGCTTTTTACTGCGACAAAGTACAGGAAAGGATGTACGGTCCAATATGTATGTCCAATATGAAAAACATACTGCATGTAACATTTTACTGCAGTGGGCTAAGTCAGGGTCAGACAGTGTTTCTTGGTAGTCTTAAACAAATCTACTTTGAAGCCAAAGTATACACCTCACACACATGGTTATAGACTTTAAAAAAGAAGACACCTGTACCATTTGTATTTGTATTGATTAAGGATCCCCATTGGTTCCTCCCAAGACAGCACATACTCTTCCTGGGGTCCTGCAACATTAAGGCATTTATATACAATTTAAAATATTACATGACATTACATTTCAAAACACTTTCCCCAATATATTTAGTGTGTTCCCTCAGGTCACTGCTCCACCATCGCATACTTACAATACAACATCCATGTGTACGTGTGTGTAGAGTGCGTGTCTCATCGTGTCTGTGTGTGTCTGTGCCTGTGTGTGTGTGTGTGTGTCTTCACAGTACCCGCTGTTCCATAAGGTGTATTGTTATCTGTTTTTTAAATCTGATTCTACTGCTTGCGTCAGTTACCTGATGTGGAATAGAGTTCCATGTGGTCATGGCTGTATGTAATACTGTGCACCTCCCATAGTCGGTTCTTGACTTGAGGATTGTGAATAGACCTTTGGTGGCATGTCTTGTGGGGTATGCATGGGTGTCCAAGCTGTGTGCTAGTAGTTTAAAAAGACACCTCGGTGCATTCAGCATGTCAACACGTCTTACAAAAACAAGTAGTGATGAAGTCAATCTCTCTTCTACTTTGAGCCATGAGAGATGTACATGCATATTGTTACTTTTAGCTCTCCGTGTACATTTAAGGGCCAGCCGTGCTGAGCCAAGTGTAATTTTGTGGCACCTAACCACACGACTGAAGGGTAGTCCAGGTGTGACAAAACTAGAGCCTATAGTACCTGCCTTCTTGATAGTGTTGTTAAAAAGGCAGAATAGCGCTTTATTACGGACAGATGTCTCCCCATCTTAGCTACTGTTGTATCAATGTGTTTTGATCATGACAGTTTACAATCCAAGCAGGTTACTCCAAGTAGTTTAGTCATCTCGACTTACTACATTTTCATATTATGTATTACAAGATTTAGTTGAGGTTCATCGTTTATTGAATGATTTGTCCCAAATACAATACTTTTAGTTTTTTTTTTTATATATTTAGGACCAACTTATTCCCTGCCACCCATTCTGAAACTAACTGCAGCTCTTTGTTAAGTGTTGCAGTGATTTCACTCGCTGTAGTAACTGACGTGTATAGGGCTGTCATCCACATACATAGAGACAGACACTGGCTTTTCTCAAGGCCAGTGGCATGTCATTAGTAAAGATTGACAAAAGTAAGGGAACTAGACACCTACCCTGGGGAATTCCTGATTCTACCTGGATTATGTTTGAGAGGCTTCCATTAAAGAACACCCTCTGTGTTCTGTTAGACAGGTAAATCTTTATCCACAAAATAACAGGGGGTATAAAGCCATAACAGATACGTTTCTCCATCAGCAGACTATGATCGATAATGTCAAAAGCCACACTGAAGTCTAACAAAACAGCTCCCACAATCTTTTTATCATCAATTTCTCTCAGCCAATCATCAGTCATTTGTGTACTGTAGGTGCTGTAGTTGTTGAATGTTATTCCCTATAAGCGCGCTGAAAGTCTGTTGTCAATTTGTTTACAGTAAAATAGCATTGTATCTGGACAAACACAATTTTTAAAAAAAAGTTTACTAAGGGTTAGTAACAGGCTGATTGGTTCGCTAGTTGAGCCAGTAAAGGGAGCTTTACTATTCTTGGGTAGAGGAATTACTTTTGCCTACCTCCAGGCCTGAGGGCATACACTTTCTAGTAGGCTTAGATTGAATAGGAGTGGCAATATCATCCACTATTATCCTCAGTAATTTTCTCAGTAAAGTTGTCAGACCAAGTGGATTGTCATTGTTGATAGACAACAATACTTTTTCCACCTCTTCCACACTCACTTTACGGAATTCAAAATTACAATGCTTGTCTTTCATAATTTCATCAGTTATACTTGGATGTGTAGTGTCAGCATTTGTTGCTGGCATGTCATACTTAAGTTTGCTAATCATTAAAGTAATTGGCAATGTCAGTGGGTTTTGTGATGAATTGCTATCTGATTCAATGAATGATGGAGCTGAGTTTGTATTTTTGCCCAAAATGTAATTTAAGGTGCTCCAAAGCTTTTTACTATTATTATTTACGTAATTTATCTTTGTTTCATAGTATAGTTTCTTCTTCTTTTTATTCAGTTTAGTCACATGATTTTTCCATTTGCAGTACGTTTTCCAATCGGTTGTGCAACTTGACTTATTTGCCATTCCCTATGTCTCATCCCTCTCAACCATACCATTTTTCAATTCCTCATCTTTCCATGGGGATTTAACAGTTTTTACAGTCATTTTGTTAATGGGTGCAAACTTATTAGTAACTGGAATACGCAATTTCATAAATGTTTTAAGTGCAGCTTCTGATTGCTCCTCATTACACACCACAGACCAACAAATATTCTTTACATCGACAACATACACTATATTAGGCCCAGCCTTTGGAACTTTGGTATTCCTAGATATGGCTACTATATTGTGATCACTACATCTGATGGATTTGGATACTGCTTTGAAGCACATTTCTGCAGAATTAGTAAAGATGTGATCAAAACATGTTGATGATTTCATTCCTGTGCTGTTTGTAACTACCCTGCTAGGTTAACTGATAAATGAACCTGTACCAGTGTCACGTTCCTGACCTGTTTTCTGTTGTTTTGTATGTGTGTGATGGTCAGGGCGTGAGTTTTGGGTGGGCAGTCTATGTTTTCTGTTTCTATGTTGGTTTTGGGTTGCCTGGTATGGCTCTTAATTAGAGGCAGGTGTTTTGCGGTTTCCTCTAATTGAGAGTCATATTAAGGTAGGTTGTTCTCACTGTTTGTTTGTGGGTGATTGTCGTCCGTGTCTGTGTCTGCGCACCACACGGGACTGTAGCGTTTGTTCGTTCGTTTGTTATAGTCTGTACCTGTTCCTACGTGCTTCGTGTTTTATGTAAGTACTCTCGTTCAGGTCTGTCTATTTCGTTTTGTTGTTTTGTAAAATGATCAAGTGTTCTTCGTGTGTTTAGTTTCGTCTGGTTAATAAAGTATCATTATGTATTCACAACCCGCTGCATGTTGGTCGAATCACTACTCCTCCTCTTCGTATGAAGAGGAGGAGGAACACCGTTACAGAATCACCCACCAAACCCAGATCAAGCAGCGGGTTAACGGACAGCAACGACAGCAGCAGTGGGTCAAGGAGGATTGGACATGGGAAGAGATCCTAGACGGAGAAGGACCCTGGGCAGAACCAGAGGAGTGTCGCCGCCCCAAGGCGGAGCTGGAGACAGCGAAAGCGGAGAGGCGGCAATATGAGGATGCAGCACGGAAACAAGACTGGAAGCCCGTGAGTCAAACCCAAAAATTTCTTGGGGGGGGGGGGCTCTCGGGGAATATAGTTGGGTCAGTCAGGAGACTTGAGCCAACTCCTCCTGCTTTACATAAGGAGCCGGTGAGGGCGGAGTTGGAGGTGAGTAACGCAGAGACTGTAAAGGGGCTAATGGAGAAATTGAAGGAGAAAGAGATGAGGGATGTACTGGTTTGGTGCATGAGGCACGGCATCCGTCCGAATGAACGTATTGGTGAGTTGATGTCACCGGGTACCGCTCTCCATACTCGTCCTGAGGTGCGTGCTAGCCGTCTGGTTAAGACAGTGCCTACACCACGCACCAAGCCTCCTGTGCGTCTTCAGAGCCCGGGTTCTCCTCCATGCACTCTCCCTGGGGTGCGTGGCCCCAGCCCAGTACCACCAGTTCCGGCACCACGCACTAAGCCACCTGTGCGTCTCCAGAGCCCTGTTCCTCCTCCACGCACTCTCCCGATGGTGCGTGTCTCCAGCCCAGTGCCTCCAGTTCCGGCACCACGCACTAAGCCATCTGTGCGTCTCCAGAGCCCTGTACGCACTGTTCCTTCTCCCCGCACTCGCCCTGAGGTGCGTGCCCTCGGCCCGGTACCTCCAGTTCCGGTACCACGCACCAGGCCTATAGTGCGCTTCGAGAGGTCAGTGTGCCCTGTCCCTGCTCCCCGCACTAGCCTTGAAGTGCGTGCCGTCATCCCGGTACCCCCAGTTCCGGCACCACGCACCAGGCCTACTGTGCGCCTCAGCAGGGCAGAGTCGGCCGTCTGCCCAACGCCTTCTGCACTGCCTGTCTGCCCAGCGCCGTCTGAGCCATCTGTCTGCCCAGCGCCGTCTGAGTCATCTGTCTGCCCAGCGCCGTCTGAGTCATCTGTCTGCCCAGCGCCGTCTGAGTCATCTGTCTGCCCAGCGCCGTCTGAGTCATCTGTCTGCCCAGCGCCGTCTGAGTCATCGGTCTGCCCAGCGCCGTCTGAGTCATCGGTCTGCCCAGCGCCGTCTGAGTCATCTGTCTGCCCAGCGCCGTCTGAGTCATCTGTCTGCCCAGCGCCGTCTGAGTCATCTGTCTGCCCAGCGCCGTCTGAGTCATCTGTCTGCCCAGCGCCGTCTGAGTCATCTGTCTGCCCAGCGCCGTCTGAGTCATCTGTCTGCCCAGCGCCGTCTGAGTCATCTGTCTGCCCAGCGCCGTCTGAGTCATCTGTCTGCCCAGCGCCGTCTGAGTCATCTGTCTGCCCAGCGCCGTCTGAGTCATCTGTCTGCCCAGCGCCGTCTGAGTCATCTGTCTGCCCAGCGCCGTCTGAGTCATCTGTCTGCCCAGCGCCGTCTGAGTCATCTGTCTGCCCAGCGCCGTCTGAGTCATCTGTCTGCCCAGCGCCGTCTGAGTCATCTGTCTGCCCAGCGCCGTCTGAGTCATCTGTCTGCCCAGCGCCGTCTGAGTCATCTGTCTGCCCAGCGCCGTCTGAGTCATCTGTCTGCCCAGCGCCGTCTGAGTCATCTGTCTGCCCAGCGCCGTCTGAGTCATCTGTCTGCCCAGCGCCGTCTGAGTCATCTGTCTGCCCAGCGCCGTCTGAGTCATCCGTCTGCCCAGCGCCGTCTGAGCCATCCGTCTGCCCAGCGCCGTCTGAGCCATCCGTCTGCCCAGCGCCGTCTGAGCCATCCGTCTGCCCAGCGCCGTCTGAGCCATCCGTCTGCCCAGCGCCGTCTGAGTCATCCGTCTGCCCAGCGCCGTCTGAGCCATCCGTCTGCCCAGCGCCTTCTGAGTCATCCGTCTGCCCAGCGCCGTCTGAGCCATCCGTCTGCCCAGCGCCGTCTGAGCCATCCGTCTGCCCAGCGCCGTCTGAGCCATCCGTCTGCCCAGCGCCTTCTGAGCCATCCATCTGCCACGAGCCATTAGAGCCGCCCGTCTGTCCCGAGCCGCTAGAGCCGCCCGTCTGTCCCGAGCCGCTAGAGCCGTCCGTCAGTCAGAAGCCGCCAGAGCCGCCAGCCAGTCAGGAGCCGCCAGAGCCGCCAGCCAGTCAGGAGCCGCCAGAGCCGCCAGCCGGTCAGGAGCCGCCAGAGCCGCCAGCCGGTCAGGAGCCGCCAGAGCCGCCAGCCGGTCAGGAGCCGCCAGAGCCGCCAGCCGGTCAGGAGCCGCCAGAGCCGCCAGCCGGTCAGGAGCCGCCAGAGCCGCCAGCCAGTCAGGAGCTGCCCTACAGTCAGGAGCTGCCCTACAGTCATGAGCTGCCCTACAGTCATGAGCTGCCCTACAGTCATGAGCTGCCCAACAGTCATGAGCTGCCCTACAGTCATGAGCTGCCCTACAGTCCGGAGCTGCCACTCAGTCCGGAGCTGCCACCCAGTCCGGAGCTGCCACCCAGCCCGGACCTGCCAGAGTCCCTCAGCCCGGACCTGCCAGAGTCCCTCAGCCCGGACCTGCCAGAGTCCCTCAGCCCGGACCTGCCAGAGTCCCTCAGCCCGGACCTGCCAGAGTCCCTCAGCCCGGACCTGCCAGAGTCCCTCAGCCAGGACCTGCCAGAGTCCCTCAGCCAGGACCTGCCGCCCCTTATCCCGGTGCTGCCCCTTATCCCGGTGCTGCCCCTTATCCCGGTGCTGGCCCTTATCCCGGTGCTGCCCCTTCATTTAGGTGGTTTTAGTTGGAGGGGGGTCATTGGGGTGGGGATACAGAAGCGGGGAGTGACTATGGTGGTGTGGGGACAGCGTCCGGAGCCTGAGCCACCACCGTGGTCAGATGCCCTCCCAGACCCTCCCCTGGACTTTGTGCTGGTGCGCCCGGCGTTCGCACCTTGAGGGGGGGGGTTCTGTCACGTTCCTGACCTGTTTTCTGTTGTTTTGTATGTGTGTGATGGTCAGGGTGTGAGTTTTGGGTGGGCAGTCTATGTTTTCTGTTTCTATGTTGGTTTTGGGTTGCCTGGTATGGCTCTTAGAGGCAGGTGTTTTGCGTTTTCCTCTAATTGAGAGTCATATTAAGGTAGGTTGTTCTCACTGTTTGTTTGTGGGTGATTGTCGTCCGTGTCTGTGTCTGCGCACCACACGGGACTGTAGCGTTTGTTCGTTCGTTTGTTATAGTCTGTACCTGTTCCTACGTGCTTCGTGTTTTATGTAAGTACTCTCGTTCAGGTCTGTCTATTTCGTTTTGTTGTTTTGTAAAATTATCAAGTGTTCTTCGTGTGTTTAGTTTCGTCTGGTTAATAAAGTATCATTATGTATTCACAACCCGCTGCATGTTGGTCGAATCACTACTCCTCCTCTTCGTATGAAGAGGAGGAGGAACACCGTTACAACCAGGTTGCAGGTACTAGTTACAGTGTTGAGCTTTTTCTTGAGTGGGCAGCTTGATGAAAGCCAGTCAATATTTAAATCACCTCGAAAATATACCTTTCTGTTGATATCACATACATTATCAAGTATTTCACACATGTTATCCAGATACTGACTGTTAGCACTTGGTCATATATAGCAGCTTCCAACCTGAATGGGCTTTTGGTGAGGCAGATGAACCTGTAGCCATATTAGTTCAATAGTATTTCACATGAGATCCTCTCTAAGCTTTACAGAAATGTGGTTCTGAATGTAAACGGCAATACCTCCACCTTTGACATTTCTGTCGATGTTATAACCATGTATTGCTTCCACTGTATCATCCAAGCTATTATCTAAGTGAGTTTCAGAGATTGTCAGAATATGAATGTCATCTGTTACTAGCAAATGATTGATTTCATGAATCTTTTTTCTTAAACTACATATGTTAACTTGGGCTATTTCAGATTCGAGTTGAAATGTATTCCATTTTGAGTTTGCATGCCAATATTACACTTCATATACAACACAGAAGACTGAAATATAACAAATCATGTTTGACAGAAACACTGGATTTTTGGCAGGTTTAAAAAAAGAATGTTTATGAATTATTAAGAACATTCCACCGATGAGGCCATTAGGTAATTTGACTGCAGGAAAGGAGTCTGATTTGCCACTCTTCAAGGGCTGCAGAATGAGCAGCTACACTGCTTGGGGTGTAAATCTGTGGATTTGGAAAGTAGAAGTGCTCCTAAGTAGAATCGACCCCCCTTTTACTGTGACACGACGTACAGCAATGGTAAACGGTTGGCCATGGTAAATGGACGCGGTGAGAAAATCTGCCTACCTTGTGTAGAGACCAGCATTCTCGATTGGGTTCCTACTATCTGGAATCCTTGGGACATCCATACCCCATTGAAGTTTAAATGTATAATGTTTAAGGTTTGTGTTAAAGTCTTTAGGAATACCCTGTTTGTACATATTTATAAATATTTCTTTGTTTTTTTTGTATTTTGTGAAACCAACATCGATATTACTACACCTGCTCAGACCCGCCTGTTCCCACCGCAACCATACACATCACGTATGTCTCAACCATACACATCATGTATATCTCAACTACACTCCCCCTTCATCCCCTGGAACTTTCCAGTGCTTGTCGCACTATGCCACATGGTCTCAAATCGCACTGTTCTGATTCTTTGTAGCCCACACCTTTAAAATATTTAAATAATTTGATTCATCCACTGTCGTAGTGATGGAGGATAATGGAGATAATGAATAATGGAGAAACAGAACAAAGCTTCACCCACATAAATTAAAAACGACAATATGTACAAACCCTTGCATCCACCAATGAAATAAAAATGCAAAATAAATTCATTCAAATATTTGGGGGTTTAGGCTAGGCATTAAGGTTAGGGTTTATTGTAGTGACGTCCCAAGGAACCCGGATAGCACCGGCCATCCCGGTTGTGGTCAGCCCTTCTCCCATTGAAGCCTATCACGGTAGCGATCACCACGAACCGTGCCACTTGCAAAACTGCTTGCGTTTTGCCATCCACCGCCCTACTCCCATTGAAGTCAATGATACCTTTGACGCTCACCGCGGCCCGTCTGTAAACGCCTTTAAAGGGCCACAGAAGTGGAAGTGCTCCCATTTACTGGAACATAATGTACAGGAAATTGTGTACGGTGCAATATGTATGTTCAATGTAACACTGAAGGCTTCAGTCATTAGTTAGGGTTTATAACAGACAGTAGATAGGGTAGTTGTTCAAAGTGAAATGTTCTTGTTAATGTGTTTCTCTTTTTAATCCATGAGCTAGAGGGGTCGGTCGGGCTCACTTGGGCCAACCATGTCACATGCCAATTTTTTTGAAGTATTATGTCCCTAGAGTTGGAAAATGTTTGATAGCAGTGCAGCAATGGTAGCTTGTTGTGAATTTCTTAGATATGACTGCACTTTTAGAGCTAGAAACACAAGCATTTCGCTGCACCCGCAATAACATCTGCTAAACACGTGTATGTGACAACTAATATTTGATTTGCTTTTGATTAGAAAAGCACAAACATAGAACATAGAAATTGGTTATTTGAAAAGCACAAACTTAAAATGTCCATTATATACCCTAAAGGTGAAAGGTCAAAGTTCTGTTGACCTGAACATTCCTGAAAATGTGCTTGATGGATTGCTGTGAATCTAAGCTTTCCAATGGTATATGATTAAAGGGTACAAGTGAGCAATAACTTGTTGTATACTGACATTGTTTGTCAATAAATGGGATGGAGGGATGCAAGAAAGAGTGATAACACACAGAAAGCTACTATTGATGCACTGCTATCACACATTTTACAACTCTAGGGACATGGACCTTTAAAAAAATCACTAGGAGACATTGTCGGCCTAAGTGAGCCTGACAGCCTAAATCTGGGGGTCTGGCTCATGAACAATTAAATTTTATTATATCTTATGCAAACTGCACTGCAATTCAGTTTTATTTTAACCTGAGAAAGTGCTCCTTTGTGGCACCCATTGTGGCAAATGTATTTTTGTAAATAAAACGAATCTATTTAATATGCAAATATTGAATACATCTGATTGACAGAACAATGGGACATAACAATGGGATATAAACGTGTTTTCTAAAGTGGATTATTATAAGATATTATTATTCATAATAGTAGCATTATAAATAATGTTTTGTGATTTAAAGTAGGCCTACTGTTGTTACCATAATTATTATCAAGTAGGGCTTAATCATTACTCTTATTGCTGTTAACAATATTGTCAGTGCTATAACATTATTTGTGCTTTTACGGCTATTGACTATTTCCTTTCCCAAAATTCAAAGTCTGTTAATTTTTCCAACATTTTTTAAACGAATTTTGACAATTTTTTGACAAGTCTTTTTTGTGGGACTTTTATTTTGAAGGAATATCGCCGAGGTCACTTATTCCTGGTAGGTATTGCTTATTCTTGCTGGTAAAACGGAGGTGAAACTGTGCACCTGCTCCCGGTATTTTACAGGGATGCGCACCTCTTATTATTCCTCGGTGGGCGCACTGTGACTGTCTGTAGCGTATGTCGCCCTCTTTCCCCTAGGAGGCTGAGGAACAGATGACGTCGTTTAACAATTTCAGCACCATGGACAGATCAACACTGCCATCCACGCAAAGCCCACCAAACATAATCAGCATGGGCATAGCATAATTAATCTATGATATAGCTATGTATCAATATAGCCTATTTATGAGTACAATGTTTACATAGCCTGTATTTTCTATTTCTTACAGCATAGCGGTAAGAGAGAGCACACAAAGCCTAGGGCGCAATTCTGTCGATGTAGATCGCCGCTGAGTGGTGCATGCGCGTCAGTGCAAGGATCCCCTAGCGTATTCTGAGAAGAGATCATCCCTCGGTGCTGCGTGGTAGAGAGTTGAATATAGCTGTAGAGGAGAGTGAGAAGAGGAGAAGCGTTCTGTGTAGAGGGGACACCGGGAAAGCGTAATCAATGAGGGTGCAAGCAACATTTATAAAGAAGTCGGATTCCAAACGTTGAAACACCCTCATAACGGAAGGGTGATAAAGGGGGGACAAGCGCTCGGTTCCGAGGGAGAACGCTTTCCCTCATTTGTTTCTACTACGAAGGAGCGACCGACTCCCTTGCAATCATGGGGAACCGGGGGATGGAAGACCTTATTCCTCTTGTGAATAAAATGCAAGATGCCTTCTCGGCCATCGGTCAAAATTCCCAGTTGGATCTGCCTCAAATCGCTGTGGTCGGCGGGCAGAGTGCAGGGAAAAGCTCGGTGTTGGAGAACTTCGTTGGGAAGTAAGTGGTTTTGTGTTTCTGTATGCAAATGCATCCCTCCATGATCAAAGCCACCTAGGCTGCAATCGTTCTTACACACCTATCTAGACCCAGCCCCAACCCCCATCCCTTGATTTACAGCCATTGAGATCCATTGGATAACCTCACAATTATATCGAATGTATTAAATTAAGATGAGTTGCTGAAATTGCTGCCTTGAATTGCTGCCTCCTCTTCACGCATAATAAACGTAAACAGCTTATTTGGTTACATAAAACCTTTCATGTGCTAATTGCTGCATTATATGCATTGGCAGAATAGAATACCAAACCAAAATGGACGTTGGATTTTGTTGTTAGTGCTCCCTATTATACAACTATTGTATTTAAGCTTAAACAATAATAATTGTAATCATTATTGGCCAATTATGTATTTCCTCTGTGGTGCTATTCTAATGTTTGTCATAGTACAACTTTACAGTAGATAGAAAATAATGCCCCAACATTTTGCCTTTCCTTTGACATTACAAATTGCATATCGGAGGTTTCCAGTTCTTATGATTAAAGACATCATAGTGTACCGGTTTAATGGGGTTGAATACGGTATGCATTTCCCCCCATCCTCTCGTGAGCTCTTCCACTTTACGCTCAGGTCGCATAGCGCATTGAAGGCCACTGCCCAATATTTTGTAGGCACCTTGTAAACATACAATTCCAACAAGAAAGCCTAATGTGGGGTTGTTTCTCAGACAGGGTTGCCATTTTGTAATTCATAAACTAAACACAGACCACAGAGGATAGATATTATGTGTATCTGACCTTCAGTCATTTACGGATTAGGGTACACCTAATGTGAGATATGAATGAATACATAACATTAATTATGTCATAGTCCCTGTCACGACTGTCACGGTGTTGATGATGGATAAACCACATTTCTCCGGGGACACAACCCCGCTATGCTGCAGTATGACCTTGCGAAAATACATGGAGAGGAGAAGGAAGGGAGAGTCGCTTTGAGCCCTTCGCTGTCGGCTCCCCATCCATCTGTTAGTGCTTAGCTAGGCTGCTGCACCCGCTCAGAACCGGGCGATACGATAGGTGACTGACTGATTGTCAAGCCTCCCTTGGCTGTTGCAAATTTCGCAATACAATGCTTTGCTTTACTATACACAATCACGCAGCCTACACATTTCTTTATAATGTCAACGGGAACAGTTGGATGTCCTGGTCAATATTAATTATATGTGTTCTCAGCAGCATTGTCATCCTGACAGGTTTATACTGTAAGTGCCTATGAAGATGCATACTGCAGTCTCAACGCAATGAATTGCCTGCTGACTAGCAGAATGTACCATCATGCAGTCCACTTTCCCTGACCAGCTGCACTGACTTCACCCGGGTCTTCCTAATCACACACTACTGCCGCACCCCCTTCCTGCTGTTTTCTGTTTACTCACGCACCACACACACACACACACACACACACACACACACACACACACACACACACACACACACACACACACACACACACACACACACACACACACACACACACACACACACACACACACACACACACACACACACACACACACACACACACTAAACTTGTTGTGTTTACTCACACGTACACACATACACCCACACATACACTACCGTTCAAAAGTTTGTGGTCACTTAGAGATTTCCTTGTTTTTGAAAGAAAAGCACATTTTTTGTTCATTAAAATAAGATCAAATTGATCAGAAATACAGTGTAGACATTGTTAATGTTGTAAATGACTATTGTAGCTGGAAACGGCTGATTTTTAATGGAATATCTACATAGGCGTACAGAGGCCCATTATCAGCAAACATCACTCCTGTGTTCCAATGGCACGTTGTGTTAGCTAATCCAAGTTTATCATTTTAAAAGGCTAATTGATCATTAGAAAACCCTTTTGCAATTATGTTAGCACAGCTGAAAACCTTTGTTCTGATTAAAGAAGCAATAAAACTGGCCTTCTTTAGACTAGTTGAGTATCTAGAGCGTCAGAATTCGTGGGTTCGATTACAGGCTCAAAATGGCCAGAAACAAAGGAATTTCTTCTGAAACTCGTCAGTCTATTCTTGTTCTGACAAATGAAGGCTATTCCATGCGAGAAATTGCCAAGAAACTGAAGATCTCGTACAACGCCGTGTACTACTCCCTTCACAGAACAGAGTAAACTGGCTCTAACCAGAATAGAAAGAGTAGTGGGAGGCCCCGGTGCACAACTGAGCAAGAGGACAACTACATTAGAGTGTCATTTTGAGAAACAGACGCCTCACAAGTCCAGATGCAGAGTTCCTCTGTCCAGTGTCTGTGTTCTTTTGCCCATCTTAATCTTTTAATTTTATTGGCCAGTCTGAGATATGTCTTTTTCTTTGCAACTCTGCCTAGAAGGCCAGCATCCCGGAGTTGCCTCTTCACTGTTGACGTTGAGACTGGTGTTTTGCGGGTACTATTTAATGAAGCTACCAGTTGAGGACAGCGTTTTACGTGATCTTCAGTTTCTTGGTAATTTCTCGCATGAAATAGCCTTAATTTCTCAGAACAAGAATAGACCGACAAGTTTCAGAAGAAAGTTCTTTGTTTCTAGCCATTTTGAGCCTGTAATCGAACCCACAAGTACTGATGCTCCAGATACTCAAGTAGTCTAAAGAAGACCATTTTTATTGCTTCTTTAAAATCAGAACAACAGTTTTCAGCTGTGCTAACATAATTGCAAAAGGGTTTTCTAATGATCAATTAGCCTTTTAAAATGATAAACTTGGATTAGCTAACACAACGTGCCATTGGAACACAGGAGTGATGTTTGCTGATAATGGGCCTCTGTACGCCTATGTAGATATTCCATTAAAAATCAGCCGTTTCCAGCTACAATAGTCATTTACAACATTAATGTCTACACTGTATTTCTGATGTATTTTATTTTATTTTAATGGACAAAAAATTAGCTTTTTGTTCAAAAACAAGGACATTTCTAAGTGACCCCAAACTTTTGAACGGTACATACCTACCTACCTACCTACCTACCTACCTACCTACCTACCTACCTACCTACCTACCTACCTACCTACCTACCTACACAATGCACATGTGTTTACACACTCTCTCACTGTCAATCCTACTCTCCCTCTCACAATAATTGAATTCTCTCTTTCTACCTTGGCCCTACTCTAATCTGTTGGCCTTCATTAAGCTGCTTGCTGTTTATCCTTTTGACTTTTAATAGAATCTGTCAGCGTGTAGAATGGAGGTGGCTCATAGTGTGGATGCAGACAGAGACACCGCCTGTCTGGACGTGTGGACAGAGGACCATTCTGTTGGCACTGGGGTTTCCTAAAGAACTAGGAGACCATCTGACCATGTTTTGTCAGTCCACTCACTCCCTTGACCCCATGGTGACATCATTGGCTTTACAGGGAACTGTAGAAACACTGAGAGATTAAAGCAAAGAGAGAAAGCGAAATAGCCAGACTCAGGCCACAGTTATCATGAAAGTGTGTAAATGCAGAGAGATGGATAGAGAGAGAAAGAGAGAGAGAGAGAGTGAGGGAGACGCAGTGTCTCAGGCCACAGAGTCTTATGAAAGTGTGTAAACGCTTTACTTAACATCTGTCATAAGAGGTACAAAATAACAATAATTACATGATATAGGATGTAATCAGTGATGAGAGTTGGTAACTGACTTTACACACGTATGACAACAATCTTAGCATTTTGCTGATTCCAAATCTGAGTTTCATATTGCATTGAGATATACTGTAGAGGCACATTTCCTATTTAGAATTCGTCATTCCTCAAAGTATTTCCTCGATGTGATGACTTGCAGGTAGATGTAAAATGACACGATTCATCAAACAGTTGTTATAACACCTGTGGCAAAGCAATTCACGTTTTGTCCTGAATATAAAGTGTTTCCCTTATGTTTGGGGCAAATCAAATACAACGCATTATTGAGTACTACTCCACATATTTTCAAGCATAGTGATGGCTGCATCATGTTATGAGTATGCTTGTAATCATTAAGGACTGGGGAGTTTCAGGATAAAAAAGAAACGGAATTGAGCTAAGCACAGGGAAAATCCTAGAGGAAAACCTGGTTCAGTCTGCTTTCGACCAGACACTGGGAGGTTAATTCACTTTTCAGCGGGACAATAACCTAAAACTATCATGACACAAAGTGAGACCCAGATGCTGACACAGGAGGCAGATGGTTGGAGTCTAACAATGTTTATTAATCCATAAAGAGTAGGCAAGAGAATGGTTGTGGACAGGCAAAAAGGTAAAAACCAGATCAGAGTCCAGGAGGTACAGAGTGGCAGACAGGCTCGTGGTCAAGGCAGGCAGAATGGTCAGGCAGGCGGGTACAAAGTCCAGAAACAGGCAAGGGTCAAAACTGGGAGGACTAGAAAAAGGAGAATGCAAAAAGCAGGAGAACAGGAAAACCGCTGGTTGACTTGGAAAACATACAAGACAAACTGGCACAGAGAGACAGGAAACACAGGGATAAATACACTGGGGAAAATAAGCGACACCTGGAGGGGGTGGAGACAATCACAGGGACAGGTGAAACAGACCAAGGTGTGACAAAAACACAAGGCCAAATCTACGTTGGAGTTACTTACCAAGAAGTCTGTGAAGTGGCCGAGTTACAGTTTTGACTTAAATCTGCTTGGAAATCTATGGCAAGACCTGAAAATGGTTTTCTACTCATGATCAACAACCAATTTGACAGAGAATCATTTTTAAAAGAATGGGCAAATTCTTCCCAATCCAGATGTGGGAAGCTCTTTTAGGCTTACCCAGAAAGACTCACAGTTGTAATCACTGCCAAAGGTGATTCTAACATGTATTGACTCAGGGGGTTGAATACTCAAGATACTGTATTATAGTGCTTTATTTTTCACATCTTTTCTTTTACAAATGTTTGAATTTCTCTTCCACTTTGACATTACGTAGTATTTTGCACACAATGCAAATAGTCCGGGTAGCCATTTGATTACCTGTTCAGGAGTCTTATGGCTTGACAAAAAAGACAACTCTATTTTAATCCCACATTGTAACAACAAAATGTGGAAAAAGTCAAGGGGTGTGAATACTTTCTCAAGGCACTGTAAATACTCCCCTAGATTTATGTCCATTGGTTGAAAGAAAGGAAACGTATTATTGCACGAGTGAGCCCATAGGTTCATCAGCAAGCGTGTTGGAATTGCCTTAGTGTGCTGAAGTGAATAGGTGAATGACATTCCACGCGCTTGCTAATAGTAAAGGAGGAGAGACGTGACGCTATGAGGTAACATTATGACACTACCCTATAAATACCTGCTATGCTGATGAGGTAACATTATGACACTACTCTATAAATACCTGCTATGCCGATGAGGTAACATTATGACACTACCCTATAAATACATGTTATGCCGATGAGGTAACATTATGACACTACCCTATAAATACCTGTTATGCCGATGAGGTAACATTATGACACTACCCTATAAATACCTGTTATACTGATGAGGTAACATTATAAACACTACCCTATAAATACCTGTTATACTGATGAGGTAACATTATAAACACTACCCTATAAATACCTGTTATGCTGATGAGGTAACATTATGACACTACCCTATAAATACCTGTTATGCCGATGAGGTAACATTATGACACTACCCTATAAATACCTGCTATGCCGATGAGGTAACATTATGACACTACCCTATAAATACCTGTTATACTGATGAGGTAACATTATGACACTACCCTATAAATACCTGCTATGCCGATGAGGTAACATTATGACACTACCCTATAAATACCTGTTATGCCGATGAGGTAACATTATGACACTACCCTATAAATACCTGTTATACTGATGAGGTAACATTATAAACACTACCCTATAAATACCTGTTATACTGATGAGGTAACATTATAAACACTACCCTATAAATACCTGTTATGCTGATGAGGTAACATTATGACACTACCCTATAAATACCTGTTATGCCGATGAGGTAACATTATGACACTACCCTATAAATACCTGCTATGCCGATGAGGTAACATTATGACACTACCCTATAAATACCTGTTATACTGATGAGGTAACATTATGACACTACCCTATAAATACCTGCTATGCTGATGAGGTAACATTATAAACACTACCCTATAAATACCTGCTATGCTGATGAGGTAACATTATAAACACTACCCTATAAATACCTGCTATGCCGATGAGGTAACATTATAAACACTACCCTATAAATACCTGTTATGCTGATGAGGTAACATTATGACACTACCCTATAAATACCTGCTATGCTGATGAGGTAACATTACAAACACTACTCTATAAATACCTGTTATGCTGATGAGGTAACATTACAAACACTACCCTATCTGCTATGCAAGGAGCGGGCCGGACCGGACGGTGAATGTGGAAATCTCGGATGATGTTGGGATCTAGAATGTCATCCACCGGAACCCAACACCGCTCCTCTGGACCGTACCCCTCCCAGTCCACCAGGTACTGGATCCGACCACCATGATGTCTGGAGTCCAGAATGATGCTTGTGACTGATCACCACATCAGCCACACTGACCCTCAACACGGGGGCCCCTCAGGGGTGCGTGCTTAGTCCCCTCCTGTACTTCCTGTTCACCCACAACTGCGTGGCAGCCCACGACTCCAACACCATCATTTAGTTTGCTGACGGCACAACGTGGTAGGCCTGATCACCGACGACGATGAGACAGCCTATAGAGAGGAGGCCCACAACCTCGCCCTCAATGTCAACAAGACAAAAAAGCTGATAGTGGACTACAGGAAACGGAGGGCCAAGCACGTCCCCATCCATGTTTACGGGGCTGTAGTGGAGTGGGTTGAGAGCTTCAAGTTCCTCGGTGTCCACATCACTAAGGACCTATCATGCTCCAAACACACCAACACAGTCATCAAGAGGGCATGACAATGCCTCTTCCCCCTCAGGGAAAAAAACTTTACCATGGGCCCTTAGATCCTCAAAAATTTCTACAGCTGCACCATTGAGAGCATCTTGACTGGTTACATCACTGCTTGGTATGGCAACTGCTTGGCATCCGATCGTAAGGCGCTACAAAGGGTATTGCGTATGATCCAGTACATCACTGGGGCTGAGCTCTCTGCCGTCCAGGACCTCTATACCAGGCGGTGTCAGAAGAAGGCCTGAAAATTTGTCAAAGACTCCAGCCACCCAAGTTATAGACTGCAACTGGTACCGGAGCATCAAGTCCCCCCCCCCCCCAATTATTAAAAAAATTAAAATATATATATATATGTATATATTTTTAAATGTAATACACTAGAATATAATACATTTGATGTGAGACACAAAATGGCCTACCAGTGTATTTCCTGGAAGCGACCGGGCCCCATATCCGTCAATCATCTAATGTTGGGCTCTGATTGGCATGCCGGAACCTTTGTTGTTTTCAGCCATTGGCTGATATCAGGGTAGTAGATGAGAGGTGTCGGAAATCTCTCTGTCCTTCCTCCTCCCCTCCTCTTCTCTACCCCCCTGCCCCTCTCTCTCTCCCTCTCACTCGCTCTCCATCCCTTCCCATGTTTAATTAGCACAACAACACTAGACCTTGACTGGGCAGGGACCTACACTAGCCCACAGACCCTGGCACAGAGACAGCCAGCTGGGGGACATGTGGCCCATACACAGGGTGGAGGTGGAAGTCGCAATTAGGGCACTGATCCAGGCCCATGTTTCCTTTTCTAGCCTTAATAATTAGAAACAGGACAGGTGGAGAAATCTGATCACAGACCAGTGTATAGGGGAGTTCCACCACCACTATTACTGGATGATTATATCCATTGGTGGTAATAGTCTACCTATATAAAGAATCCTATTGAAACCTAAGATAAAGATGGGAACAGACACCAGTTACAAACATCATGGTGCGATGCCTCCGACAGTTGCTATTGCAATGATTAGTTGAATTTGTCCCTGTTATTTTATATGTCCTTATCAGATGAACACGGGTTGGTTGCTGGCTGTTTGGTTTACAGAGCCTGTACTTTCCTCTGAGGCTGCTTTCAGGACCTAGGAGAGCTCTTCAGAGGAATACCACAGTACAGATGCAGGGTTTTTAATTTGAGCCAGTTTGCTACAGCAGGAAAAAAATCGTACAGCAACAGGAAATGCACATTATTATGTGGATTATAATTAATGGCCATTTTTGTAGGGATTTCAAGTCTGAAATGTAAAAGTGGAAATGACAAATTTCAGAAGCTTTTTTGAACCTCACACAAGTTTGAAAGTTCTCTTTTAACAGGGCGATCAAATTAAGATCCCACATCTGTACAGCAGACCCACAATAACAACTCAGTCAGGGAATACTGCCATAGACTATCAGTTCGACCTCTGTCACCTATGGGATTCAAGACCTTGCAACAAAACTTGTAAGTCTTTTAAGGTTAGGTTAAGATGAGCATGACTGAGCAAGTGATCTCTAGTCTTTGTCTTTTATAATCACCAGATAATAAATGACTGTATAATGGAAATAAGGTGAAGTATTGCTCTAGAAATATGAGCCTCGTCATCAGATTTCCAAATAAATTATTAATCGAAAGATATGAATATCTATTTCTCAGATCACCACCAATTTCTACTGATGCAGCTGTTCTAGGTCAAAGAAGTGCTTACTGCAGAGTGGATTGCACTGTTCTCTTCTGGAGAACCCAATTTGAGAACAGACCTTTATTAGAGTGCTGGTGCTTGCAGCATTTAGACTAGAATATGTAAAAAGGTATCTTCTGCTGCGTAGGCTTCCTCTCATTTGCTGACAAGGCAAAAAAATGAATCTCTACTGGTCCAATTGGAGAGACTATTATTGCAGGGCGGAATTACAGTATATGACATAATATGAAGAATGCAAAATGCAAGGGATTATCTGTATCCCCAACATAAGAAGGACAGTATAGGCTGTAGTATGGCCCGACTCTCTTTCTCTAATCCTATTTCTAGTCTGTGCGAAGGAAGATATACTGTAGATAGATAGCCCTTTACTGCCTGACTGACACGAATAGATAATGTACTACTCACTGCCTAGCACGGCTGGGAAGTGTAGTCTACTTTGGTGATTTATTGATGATCGTTGTTTTCCCTTTGAGATATTTATTACTGTATGTCACTTTATTTATAGTCTCATTTAATAGTTGTCTATGCTTTGTACACACTATTGTTTTTAGGATAACTGATAGAAGCAGTTGTATCATTATTTGTTGCTTATGAAATTATTCTGGCAAGAGAGGGTAAAATAAGCAAGAAAGTGGAAGATGGGGGGATAGAGACTAAGGAAAGAGTGAGAGGAAAGAAAGAGAGAGAGAGAGTGGAGCTGGGTTTGCTGCCTTTACACTGCTCAAAGGGATTACATTTAATCCGTGAGTCTACACACAGCTCACCAACAACCAGCACTCTCATTGGCTCCCGCCCTTACTTTAATCTGGGCGCACGCCATCGGCCAAGAACGAGCCATTTGATTGGCCCTTTCACTACAATGACTGTAATCTGGAGGTGTACATGGCGACACAACAAGCAATCTCAGCCACTAAGGCTGTGGCCTGGGGGATATTGAAATAGCCTTTTCTGGTTATTGTATTCATAGCGTGACTGTAATTGCTGCACACCATTGATGATGATTAGATTACAGCCTGTAGTCTGTACATTTGCATCTGAAGAGTGAAATGATGCATTGTTGGATAAGGGCCGTAAGTAAGCATTTCACTGTTAGTCTACACCTGTTGTTCACCAAGAATGTGACAAATACATTTTTTATTTATTTATTGGACCAGGCCAAATACATTATCATACCTGGCAGGAGATCCACTGGTGTTGTAGTTTAAAGCACTGCATGGCACTATCATCATTTTCACCCAGCTGGCTAAGTGTGTTGGAGCATGGTGGTAGCAACACTAAGGTTGTGGGTTCAAGTCCCACCAGGACCATGTGTTTTGAATATGTGTTGACTCTAGGTCAGTTTAGATAAATGTATGTCATGTTATTGTGAATCAATCAGAGTGACTGTGTAGGAGAAAACAATGGAGAGGAAATGATCGGACTGTTATTGGAGTAAAACTCATCGTGGTTCTGTTGTTATGCCTCACAAAGCCTCTGTCTAAGAAGCTGAATGTCAGACAATGACAACGCCCTCTCAGGGTTTCCACTAAGCAAGGCACAGTATATTCACGTGCATGTAGGCATGCTTTGGAGTGTGTGTGTGTGTGTGTGTGTGTGTGTGTGTGTGTGTGTGTGTGTGTGTGTGTGTGTGTGTGTGTGTGTGTGTGTGTGTGTGTGTGCAGTAAATGTGTGTGAGTCAATGATGCCTGGCAGGATGTCAGTGCTGGACAGGTCTATTGACCGTTTGTGTGTACAAGTGTGTGTACGTGTGTATTTATACACAGCAGAGACACAATATGATATTGAATATCTGTTTGTTTATACCGTTTCCTTATGGGTGGATATGTTTGTCTCCTCAGTGCCTTCATAGTCGATCTTGCTTTGGCAGTGGATAGCCGCTGGCTGATGCGTTTGTATGCTATCACCAGACAAGGGGAGGGGTTGAGTCTCCCAGTGGGATTAGACGGATGGTAGATGGGGGGACTGTCCATAATCACAGCTGCCCACACGTGACCGAGAAGGTGGGGGTGGAGGAGAGGTGCAGGCTGGGGTGGAGGAGAGGTGCAGGCTGGGGTGGAGGAGAGATACAGGCTGGGGTGGAGGAGAGGGGCAGGCTGGGGTGGAGGAGAGGGGCAGGCTGGGGTGGAGGGGAGGGGCAGGCTGGGGTGGAGGAGAGGTACAGGCTGGGGTGGAGGAGAGGAGAGGTGCAGGCGGGGGTGGAGGAGAGGTGCAGGCTGGGGTGGAGGAGAGGGGCAGGCTGGGGTGGAGGAGAGGGGCAGGCTGGGGTGGAGGGGAGGGGAGGGGCAGGCTGGGGTGGAGGAGAGGGGCAGGCTGGGGTGGAGGGGAGGGGCAGGCTGGGGTGGAGGAGAGGTGCAGGCTGGGGTGGAGGAGAGGTGCAGGCTGGGGTGGAGGAGAGATACAGGCTGGGGTGGAGGAGAGGGGCAGGCTGGGGTGGAGGAGAGGGGCAGGCTGGGGTGGAGGAGAGGTACAGGCTGGGGTTGAGGAGAGGGGCAGGCTGGGGTGGAGGAGAGGGGCGGGCTGGGGTGGAGGAGAATGACAGGCTGAGGTGGAGGAGAGGGGCAGGCTGGGTGGAGGAGAGGGGCAGGCTGGGGTGGAGGAGAGGTGCAGGCTGGGGTGGAGGAGAGGTGCAGGCTGGAGTGAAGGAGAGGTGCAGGCTGGGGTGTAGGAGAGATACAGGCTGGGGTGGAGGAGAGGGGCAGAATGGGGTGGAGGGGAGGGGCAGGCTGGGGTGGAGGAGAGGGGCAGGCTGGGGTGGAGGAGAGGTGCAGGCTGGGGTGGAGGAGAGGGGCAGGCTGGGGTGGAGGAGAGGGGCAGGCTGGGGTGGAGGAGAAGGACAGGCTGGGGTGGAGGAGAGGGGCAGGCTGGGGTGGAGGAGAGGGGCAGGCTGGGGTGGAGGAGAGGGGCAGGCTGGGGTGGAGGAGAGGGGCAGGCTGGGGTGGAGGAGAGGGGCAGGCTGGGGTGGAGGAGAGGGGCAGGCTGGGGTCAGGGGCAGGCTGGGGTTGTTCACCTACTCCTTCACTCTGTTTTCCCCTGCAATCACATATAACACGCTATTGTCAGCATTGCTACATGATGGTTTGTGCATGTGTGTGTCCATCCGTGTTTGCTCATTTGTGTGACTGAGCCCATTCAGCAAGTATGTAGCATATGTATGAATGTGTGCACGTGTGCGCGTGTGTGGGGTGGATACCCCAGGAACCATGCCTTGCCTTGAGCCATCCCCCCAGCCAAAGCAGCGTTTGGGATGAAGATGGATTGGTGTGGTGTGTGTGACAGGGTCTGGTTTGTTGGTGCCGGCTCCACCCATCTGGATAATCCAAATGGTGGTGTTTTTGGGGAAGGCGGAGTGGAGAACGGGGAGAGGAGGGGACCTGCAGTTTGGGCCATCTGTCCCCTACACGATGTTACTAGAGGAGAGGAAGGTGCAGAGAAAGCCAGGTTTACACCCCAACCAGAGAGAGACCTTAGACAGGAAATTGATTTGACACAGTAGGAAATGGAGCTGTTGTAGACGAGACTGTGCTGCCAATGCTTTCTATGTTTTTCTATGTTCAGATAGTGATCTGAAATGGATAATATCAGTCAATTATTGTAATGACGTAGGTTAGATGTGTGTGTGTGTTAGGCATGTGTGTGTTTATGTGTACACGTGTGTGTTTATAAGTGTGCATGCTTGTGTGTGTGTACATGCGTGCGTGTGTACATGCGTGCATGCGTGTGTTTATGTGTACACGTGTGTGTTTATAAGTGTGCATGCTTGTGTGTGTGTGTGTACATGCGTGCATACGTGTGTTTATGTGTGCGCACAAGTTTGTGCGTGTTTGCCTTGGAGAATGGCTGGATCATATTTGTTCATAAACACTTATAGAATCATTTGTTGCGAGACTGCAGTTCAATTAGTATAATCTCTTCCTCGCCAGTCAAATGGGTCTTCACTAACTGCTAGCACTGTGCCTCTGGTTATAGTAATATCCGCAATTGTAGTCACATTATCTGGCTAGCCGGGCTACTATTCTTAGTTGGCCAATCATAATTCATAACTGAATATATTCTCATAAACTGCTGTCCATTCAGTAACCCACTGAGCATACTTAACTAATATCATCGTCGGTCAATATTCAGCCATGGTCGCTATTGACCCGCAAGCACCGTAAAGTGAATATCTATGGTGGTGATGCAATGAAGAGATCAGGCACTACTACAGATCAAATGTTATTGGTCACATACACATATTTAGCAGATGGTATTGCTGGTGCAGCGAAAAGCACCGTAGTAGCCTACATGCTCTTGGTTTACAGGACCCTATGAGATTCTATCTGGGTGCATGTCCCTTCTAGACCCCGGTTGTTGAGCCGCAGGTGGAAGTGAATTAGCTACGACTAATGTCAGGTCAGCAGGCTATGTAACAGCATATATACAAACAATGTCACCATGGCTGCTACTGCTGTTACGGCAGTGTCGGCAGAATTCTTCAGAAGAAAACAACTACGCATGCACGTAGTGTGTTCTCACACACACACACACACACACACACACACACACACACACACACACACACACACACACACACACACACACACACACACACACACACACACACACACACACACACACACACACACACACACACACACACACACACACACACACACACACACACACACACACACACACACACACACACACACACACACACACACACACACAGCCACTTTAGGACCATGTTGTGTACCATACCATCTGCATGTTACCAGTCTCACAGATAGCTGGAGGCAGGTGAAGACACTCATATCCCTCTCTTGCTCTCTCACTCTCTCTCTCGCTCTTTCTCTCTCTCCCTCTCTCTCTCTTTTTCTGAGGTAGTTGAAGAGACACATATCTCTCTCTTACTCTCTCTCTCTTTTTCTGAGCCAGAGCTGCAAATTAAAAGAAAGACAAAACAGTTGAAAACATTGATAAAAGCTTCAGAGGGAGTCTATAGAGTCTGCAATGCTAGTGTATGGAGAATGTCTTCTGAGAGCCTTTCAGTCTTTTTTAAAGAGCTTACATTGAGTGTGTCATGGAGAACAGAAATAGACGACAGAAGAAAAAAAAGAGGAAATGTTTCTTCTCTCTTACCACTCCATGCCATGGAGAATTAATGGATAATTCATGGAGATTTCATGGAGAATTCATGGAGAATTCATCGTTTTATGGGGGATATTTGTCCCAATAAGATTTTGTCTATGAGATTAGTGTTGCTCTTCAGCAAACACCGTGCAGAATGTAGAGTCCTGTTCTCGGCTTGCAGAAGCACCACTGTCACATGATACGGGTGGGCTCTCAGGCTATTAACTTTAGCTGCCCCTTGTTTGAACAAAGCCTGCAATTATGGTGCTGATTATCCAGTGATTTATCCATTAAAGGCCCAGGCCTGACTGGCAAGGCTCTGATTCCATTCATTGCCACCTGACAATGGAGCTGAGGAAAGAGAGTGCTCCTCAGCTGTGCTAGAGCTACAGTACATCTCTCTCTCTCCCTGCGCCTTCTTTCTCTCTCTCCCTTTCTCTTGCTCGCTCTCATCCTCTCTGCACCCTCTCTCTCTCTCTGTTTTTTCTGTTATTTACTCTGCTCTACCTTCCTCACCCTCTCAATAATTTTCTCCCTCTCTGCAATCTTCTGTTTCTCTCTCTTCCTCCAACCCTTTCTCTTTCTCCCTCTCATCTCTCTCTCTCTCCGCTCTCTCCGCTCTCTCCGCTCTCTCTCTCTCTCTCTCTCTCTCCACTCTCTCTCTCTCTCTGCTCTCTCTTTCTCTCTCTCTCTCTCTCTCTCTCTCTCCGCTCTCTCCGCTCTCTCCGCTCTCTCCGCTCTCTCTCTCTCTCTCTCTCTCTCTCTCTCTCTCTCTCTCTCTCTCTCTCTCTCCACTCTCTCTCTCTCTGCTCTCTCTTTCTCTCTCTCTCTCTCTCCCTCTCTCTCTCTCTCTCTCTCTCTCTCAGTCCCACTTTCTATGAGGTCAAAATGTATTTGACATGATCAGCACTCCTTCTCTGAGATGCTTAATGAATATGGTGTTTCCGTTTCTTTTCTCACTTCTCTCTCCCATGTGTTACAGAGATTTTCTTCCCCGTGGCTCTGGCATTGTCACCCGCCGTCCCTTGGTCCTCCAGCTGATCAACTGTCCCACAGGTAAACTCTTCCCCATCCCTCCCTTCCACCTGCCTCCTCTCCAGAGTAGTGGTGTAGTGCATTTTGTTTTAGGTGAGGGATAGCGATTGTTTTTGTATATGACATCATAATTTTCTCAGTCAAAGTTTGTACCGTAAAATATAGCCAAATGAATAGCCTATCATTATTGAATATGCATAAAATGTATCCTCCAATTGCATCGTCTGCCATCATCACTCTCAATTGTGAATGATAATTATTCACGTTTTACCGGTGAAACGTCCAAACTGCATCTCCATGCCAATCATTTGATTGATCTCAATCAGTTTCATGGTAATATGCATTTATATATTCTTGAATGGCTGTTTTGAGAGAGTGTTAGAGCAGATGGTGTTAAACCACTATTAGCCTTTCTTGTGTTTCGTTTCATTCAAAGCGTATGTCCTGCCTAGTGGTTCTGTTGGTATTTGGTGCATTTTTTTTTTACGATTCAGCTTCAGCGAACCATCCTAAAATCTCATTCCAAATGAGGTGTTGTTGGTGTAACAGTAGTGTCGGAGGACTACTATGTTATGGAAAATGCAAATGAATCATTATGTGATCTTGCAAGACAATGATTCAGCTTCTAACTTTACTAAACGAGCGCCATTGTGAAAAGTGATAATCTTCTATTTGTAGTAGTAATAATATTATGTGATGAGTTTGACTATTAGCCGTAGGCAACAGATCTTGATGACATGCCATTTCAAGCGATTAGAGCGTCCTTCGTGGTGCTGAAAGGACAGCACCAGGATCGTGCAATGATATTAAAGAAGTTGAACCAACTTGTGGTGCTGAAGGAAAGGTGAAGGACAGCTCTGTGTATTTGTTATAAAACAGCCATATACTCAAGCTTTTGGTGTGGTGTATTCATGTAGCTCAAAAACCTATAACCTAAATGCATTATTACCTCCATCTTTGCCCAATTCACATTTCCAATTGCTCACCCTGTCATACCAGGCTAGAACGGGCCCTGCGTCTCAACCAATAGCCAATGTAGGCTAAATATCCCAAACAGGGCTACAGCAACTTCCAGAGGGTCAGGCTCTTTGGGCTTTGCAGTGGCCACTCTGGTTTGGGTGTCTTTGGGAGAATAGTTTCGCTGTAACCAAGTGATCACATATATTCTGGGTTCCACTGTGTTAGAGTAGAGAGGAGTTTTATGAACATTAATGCAGACACACAGGGAATTTGTATTTTTTTCAATTTTCTGACTGGCCAAAGTGGTCAAGCCTCCGACGGGCCTCCACTGTGCACACGTAACCTGTATAGTTCTTCATCATTCTCGCCACCGCCAGAGAGAAGACAGGGAAGAAACCACCATTTACCTACAGTGCCTTCAGAAAGTATTCACACCCCTTGAATTTTTCTAAATGTTGTTGTGCTACAGCCTGAATTTAAAATGGATTAAATTGAGATTTGGTGTCACTGTCCTACACACAATACCCCATTGTCACGCCCTGGCCTTAGTATTCTTTGTTTTCTTTATTATTTTAGTTAGGTCAGGGTGTGACATGGGGGAATGTTTTGTGTTTTGTCGGTTTTGGGTGGTTATATGGTAAAGGGGGTGTTGGGTGTAGTGTATGGGTTTGTGTTGAGTGAATGTGTCTATCTGTGCCTATGTTGGGTGTAGTTGTCTAGGAAAGTCTATGGTTGCCTGAATGGGTTCCCAATTAGAGACAGCTGATTTCTGTTGTCTCTGATTGGGAGCCATATTTAAGGTAGCCATAGGCTTTAGTTTGTTGTGGGTAATTGTCTATGTTATACGTTTGTAGCCTGTATGTGCACTACGTTCATAGCTTCATGGTCGTTTGTTTGTTTTGTTGGTTTTGTAAGAGTATTTTGTTTCGTTTTTGCCTTCTTCAAAATAAAAAGAAGATGGCTTATTTTCCAAATGCTGCGTTTTGGTCCGTCTCTCACCCACACGATCGTGACAGAATTACCCACCAATGCAGGACCAAGCGGCATGTAAAGCGGCAACAGGACCCACCTACACAGGATTCTTGGACATGGGAGGAGATACTGGATGGTAAGGGACCTTGGGCACAACCGGGAGAATATCGCCTCCCTCGTGAAGAGCTGGAGGCAGCGAAAGCCGAGAGGAGGCGATATGAGGAGGCAGCACGGAAGCAAGGCTGGAAACCTGTGAGTAATACCCAAAAATGTCTTGGGGAGGGGCTCATGGGGAGTGTGGCGAGTCCAGATGGGAGATCTGCGTCAACTTCCCGTGCTACCCGTGAGGACTCTAAGAGGGAACCTGAGCCAGTCGGGCTGATATTGGAGGTGAGCAATGGGAATGATACAGAGACTGTTAAGGATTTATTGGGGAGGTTGGAAGAGAGTGAAATGAGGGAGCTGCTGTGTTGGTGCGTGAGGCACAAGATCCACCCGACAGAGCGTGTGCGGGAGGTGATGTTACCTGAGTCAGCTCTCCATGCTAGTCCTGATGTGCGTGCTAACCGTCTGGGAATGACAGTCCCACGAACCAGGCCTCCTGTACGCCTCCCTAGTCCTGCACCTCCTGTATCAGCCCCACGTACTAACTCTCCTGTGACAGTCCCTAGCCCAGTACCACCAGTGCCTCCTCCACGCACTAGCCCTATTGTGCGTGTCTCCAGCCCTTTACCACCAGTGCCTAAATCACGCACCAAGCCTCCTGTGTGTCCCCAGAGTCCTGTGCGTCCTGTTGCTGCTCCCCGCACTAGCCCTGAGATGCGTGTCCCCAGTCCGGTACCACCAGTTCCGGCACCACGCACTGGGCCTAATGTGCACTCCCAGGGTCCAGTATGCCCTGTTCCTTATCCCCGCACTAGCCCTGAGATGCGTGTCCCCAGCCCGGTACCACCAGTTCCGGCACCACGCACCAGGCCTACAGTGCGCCTCAGCCGGCCAGAGTCTGCCGTCTGCACAGCGATGCCTGAACTGCCCGTCTGCCAAGCACCATCTGAGCCATCCGTCTACCCAGCACCATCTGAGCCATCCGTCTACCCAGCGCCATCTGAGCCATCCGTCTACCCAGCGCCATCTGAGCCATCCGTCTACCCAGCGCCATCTGAGCCATCCGTCTACCCAGCGCCATTAGAGCCGCCCGTCTGCCCCGAGCCATTAGAGCCGCCCGTCTGTCCCGAGCCGTCAGAGCCGTTCGTCAGTCAGGAGCCGCTAGAGCCATTCGTCAGACAGGATCTGCCAGAGCCGCCAACCAGACAGGATCTGCCAGAGCCGCCAACTAGACAGGATCTGCCAGAGCCGCCAGCCAGCCATGAGCAGCCAGATCCGTCAGCCAGCCATGAGCAGCCAGATCCGTCAGCCAGCCATGAGCAGCCAGATCCGTCAGCCAGCCATGAGCAGCCAAATCCGTCAGCCAGCCATGAGCAGCCAGATCCGTCAGCCAGCCATGAGCAGCCAGATCCGTCAGCCAGCCATGAGCAGCCAGATCCGTCAGCCAGCCATGAGCAGCCAGATCCGTCAGCCAGCCATGAGCAGCCAGATCCGTCAGCCAGCCATGAGCAGCCAGATCCGTCAGCCAGCCATGGGCCGTCCCTCAGTCCGGAGCTGCCGTCCCTCAGTCCGGAGCTGCCGTCCCTCAGTCCGGAGCTGCCGTCCCTCAGTCCGGAGCTACCGTCCCTCAGTCCGGAGCTGCCGTCCCTCAGTCCGGAGCTGCCGTCCCTCAGTCCGGAGCTGCCGTCCCTCAGTCCGGAGCTGCCGTCCCTCAGTCCGGAGCTGCCCCTTATCCTGGTGCTGCCCCTTATCCTGGTGCTGCCCCTTATCCTGGTGCTGCCCCTTATCCTGGTACTGCCCCTTAGTCCGGAGCTGCCCCTTAGTCCGGAGCTGCCCCTTAGTCCGGAGCTGCCCCTTAGTCCGGAGCTGCCCCTTAGTCCGGAGCTGCCCCTTAGTCCGGAGCTGCCCCTTAGTCCGGAGCTGCCCCTTAGTCCGGAGCTGCCCCTTAATTCAGTGGGGTTAATGTGGAGGGGGGCCATTTGGAGGAAGCTACGGAGGCGGTTAGTGACTGTGGTGGGGTGGGGACCACGACCAGTGCCGGAGCCGCCACCGTGGAAGGAAACCCACCCAGACCCTCCCCAAGACTGTGTGCTGGTGCGCCCGGAGTTTGCACCTTAAGGGGGGGATTATGTCACGCCCTGGCCTTAGTACTCTTTGTTTTCTTTATTATTTTAGTTAGGTCAGGGTGTGACATGGGGGAATGTTTTGTGTTTTGTCGGTTTTGGGTGGTTATATGGTAAAGGGGGTGTTGGGTGTAGTGTATGGGTTTGTGTTGAGTGAATGTGTCTATCTGTGTCTATGTTGGGTGTAGTTGTCTAGGAAAGTCTATGGTTGCCTGAATGGGTTCCCAATTAGAGACAGCTGATTTCTGTTGTCTCTGATTGGGAGCCATATTTAAGGTAGCCATAGGCTTTAGTTTGTTGTGGGTAATTGTCTATGTTATACGTTTGTAGCCTGTATGTGCACTACGTTCATAGCTTCACGGTCGTTTGTTTGTTTTGTTAGTTTTGTAAGAGTGTTTTGTTTCGTTTTTGCCTTCTTCAAAATAAAAAGAAGATGGCTTATTTTCCAAATGCTGCGTTTTGGTCCGTCTCTCACCCACACGATCGTGACACCCATAATGTCTACGTGGGAAAATGTTTCTAGACATTTTTACAAATGTATAACAAATTAGAAGCTGAAATGTCTTGATTCAATAAGTATTCAACCCCTTTGTTATGGCAAGCCTAAATAAGTTCAGGAGTAACAATTTGCATAACAAGTCACATAATAAGTTGTATGGACTCACTCTGTGTGTAATAATAGTGTTTAACATGATTTTTGAATGACTACCTCACCTCTGTACCCAACACATACAATTATCTTTATGGTCCCTTAGTCGAGCAGATCATTTCAAACACAAAGACCAGGGAGGTTTTCCAATGCCTCGCAAAGAAGGGCACCTATTGGTACATGGGTCAAAAAAAAAAAAAAACTGAGATTGAATATCCCTTTGAACATGGTGACGTTATTAATTACACTTTGGTGGGTGTATCAAAACACCCAGTCACTACAAAGATACAGGTGTCCTTCCTAACTCAGTTGTCATAGACGAAGGAAACCGCTCAGGGATTTCACCACGAGGCCAATGGTGACTTTAAAACAGTTACAGAGTTTAATGGCTGTGATAGGAGAAAACTGGGGATGGATTGTAGTTGTAGTTACTCCACAATACTAACCTAAATGACAGAGTGAAAAGAAGGAAGCCTGTACAGAATAGAAATATTCCGAAACACATCCTGTTTGCAATAAGGCACTAAAGTAATACTGACAAAAATGTGGGAAAGATATACATTTTTTGATGTGAATACAAAGTGTAATGTTTGGTGAAAATCCAACAAAACACATCACTTAGTACCATTCTTCATATTTTAGTGGTGGCTGCATCATGTTATGAGTATGCTTTTCATTGACAAGGAATGGGGAGTTTTCTGGGATAAAAATAAACAGAATAGAGCTAAGCAAAGATAAAATCCTTGTAACCCTGGTTCGGTCTGCTTTCCAAACACTGGGAGACAAATTCACCTTTCAGCAGGACAATAACCTAAAACCCAAGGCCAAATATACAATGTAGTTGCTTACCAAGACGACATTGAATGTTCCTGAGTGGCCTAGTTACAGTTTTGACTTAAATCAGCTTGAAATTCTATAGCAAGACGAGAAGATGGCTGTCTAGCAATGATCAACAACCAACTTGACAGAGCTTATAGAATTGAAAAAGAATCATGTGCAAATATTGTACAATCCAAGTGTGCCAGGCTCTTAGAGACTTACCCAGAAAGAATCACAGCTGTAATTGCTGACAAAGTTGATTCTAACATGTATTGACTCAGGGGTGTGAATACTTATCTCTCTATTTAATTTTCTATAAATTTGCTAAAATTAAAAAAATCATACTTTCACTTTGTCATTATGTTGTATTTAATTATTATTTTTAAATCAATTTTGAATTCAGGCTGTAACACAACAAAATGTGGAATAAGTCAAGGGGTATGAATAACTCTAGGCCGCCATACATATTTATTTGGTTTGTCATTCTATTGTTTTTCATGGAATTTTTTGTGGTAATTAAAAATCATTTATTTAGAATTTATCCAAATACATTTTCAAGGAATAGTTTTACCAGCCCCGTCTATTCTCAAATGTAAAAATGTGAAGGAGTGCTGTGGCAGCACCACACCAGTGTTCCTGAGGTCCAGGCTGCCTGCCATCCAGGACCTCTATACCAGGCGGTGTCAGAGGAAGGCCCTAAAAATTGTCAAAGACACCAGCCATCCCAGTCATAGACTGTTCTCTCTACTACAGCATGGCAAGCGGTACGGGAGTGCCAAGTCTAGGACAAAAAGGCTTCTCAACAGTTTTTACCCCCAAGCCATAAGACTCCTGAACAGGTAATCAAGTGGCTACCCGGACTATTTGCATTGTGTGCCCCCGCCCCACCCCCTCTTTTACGCTGCTGCTACTTTCTGTTTATCATATATGCATAGTCACTTTAACTATACATTCATGTACATACTACCTCAATTGGGCCGACCAACCAGTGCTCCTGCATATTGGCTAACCGGGCTATCTGCATTGTGTCCCGCCACCCGCCACTCGCCAACCCCTCTTGTACGCTACTGCTACTCTCTGTTCATCATATATGCATAGTCACTTTAACCATATCTACATGTACATACTACCTCAATCAGCCTGACTAACCGGTGTCTGTATGTAGCCTCACTACTTTTATAGCCTTGCTACTGTATATAGCCTGTCTTTTTACTGTTGTTTTATTTCTTTACTTACCTATTGTTCACCTAATACCTTTTTTGCACTATTGGTTAGAGCCTGTAAGTAAGCATTTCACTGTAAGGTCTACACCTGTTGTATTCGGCGCATGTGACAAATAAACTTTGATTTGATTTCATGACAGTGGCTTGGTAGTGTTGTTATGGTAACTTCATAAGGCAGAGTAGGCTTTCAATAACAGGCACAATGCAAAATATTATATATATATATATATATATATATATATATATATATATATACACTGCTCAAAAAAATATAGGGAACACTTAAACAACACAATGTAACTCCAAGTCAATCACACTTCTGTGAAATCAAACTGTCCACTTAGGAAGCAACACTGATTGACAATAAATTTCACATGCTGTTGTGCAAATGGAATAGACAAAAGGTGGAAATTATGGGCAATTAGCAAGACACCCCCAAAAAAGGAGTGATTCTGCAGGTGGTGACCACAGACCACTTCTCTTCCTATGCTTCCTGGCTGATGTTTTTGGTCACTTTTGAATGCTGGTGGTGCTCTCACTCTAGTGACTGCCAATAGGTACCGAGATGAGATCCTCAGACCCCTTGTGAGACCATATGCTGACACATGCACATTTGTGGCCTGCTGGAGGTCATTTTGCAGGGCGCTGGCAGTGCACCTCCTTGCACAAAGGCGGAGGTAGTGGTCCTGCTGCTGGGTTGTTGCCCTCCTACGGCCTCCTCCACGTCTCCTGATGTACTGGCCTGTCTCCTGGTAGCGCCTCCATGCTCTGGAAACTACGCTGACAGACACAGCAAACCTTTTTGCCACAGCTCGCATTGATGTGCCATCCTGGATGAACTGCACTACCTAAGCCACTTGTGTGGGTTGTAGACTCCGTCTCATGCTACCACTAGAGTGAGAGCACCGCCAGCATTCAAAAGTGACCAAAAACATCAGCCAGGAAGCATAGGAACTGAGAAGTGGTCTGTCACCACCTGCAGAATCACTCCTTTTTTGGGGGTGTCTTGCTAATTGCCCATAATTTTCACCTTTTGTCTATTCCATTTGCACAACAGCATGTGAAATTTATTGTCAATCTGTGTTGCTTCCTAAGTGGACAGTTTGATTTCACAGAAATGTGATTGACTTGGAGTTACATTGTGTTGTTTAAGTGTTCCCTTTATTTTTTTTGAGCAGTGTATATACACTACCGTTCAAAAGATTGGGTTTACTTAGAAATGTCCTTGTTTTTGAAAGAAAAGCAATTAAAATAGCATCAAATTGATCAGAAATACAGTGTAGACATTGTTAATGTTGTAAAGGACTATTGTAGCTGGAAATTGCAGATTTTTTATGGATTATCTACATAGGAGTACAGAGGCCCATTATCAGCGACCATCACTCCTGTGTTCCAATGGCACGTTGTGTTAGCTAATCCAAGTTTATCATTTTAAAAGGCTAATTGATCATTAGAAAACCCTTTTGCAATTATGTTAGAACAGCTGAAAACTGTTGTCCTGATTAAACAAGCAATAAAACTGGCCTTCTTTAGACTAGTTGAGGATCTGGAGCATCAGCATTTGCGGGTTCGATTACAGGCTCAAAATGGCCAGAAACAAAGCCTTTCTTCTGAAACTCATCAGTCTATTCTTGTTCTGAGAAATGAAGGCTATTCCATGTGAGAAATTGCCAAGAAACTGAAGATCTCATACAACGCTGTGTACTACTCCCTTCACAGAACAGTGCAAACTGGCTCTAAGCAGAATTGAAAGAGGAGTTGGAGTCCCAGGTGCACAACTGAGCAAGAGGACAAGTACATTACCATGTCTAGTTTGAGAAACTAGCAGCTTCATTAAATAGTAACCGCAAAACACCAGTCTCAACGTCAACAGGGAAGAGGCAACTCCGGGATGCTGGCCTTCTAGGCAGAGATCCTCTGTCCAGTGTCTGTGTTCTTTTGCCCATCTTAATCTTTTATTTTTGTTGGCCAGTCTGAGATATGGCTTTTCTTTGCAACTCTGCCTAGAAAGCCAGCAATGGTGACAGTGAGTCTAACTGGGGTCTGACACATAAGGAAAGAAACTTTACTGGTAAAAATACTTTACAATGTAAACAAATTAAAAACATTAAAATCAAATGAAAGACACAAATGTAAACAATAAAAAAAGTTAAATAAATAAATAATAATGATGTGTGGGTGTGTGTAGTGTGTGCATCTATGAATTATACATACAGTGCATTCAGAAAGAATTCAGACCTCTTCACTTTTTTCACATTTTGTTACATTACAGCCTTATTCTAAAATGTATAAAATTGTCATTTTTTTCTCATCAATCTACACACAATAAAGCAAAAACAGGTTTATCAAAATTTTATTTATCAAAATTTTAAATATCATGTTTACATAAGTATTCAGATCCTATATTCAGTACTTTGTTGAAGCACCTTTGGCAGCGATTACAGCCTCAACTCTTCTTGGGTTTGACGCTACAAGTTTGGCACACCTGTATTTGGGGAGTTTCTTCCATTCGTCTCTGCAGATCTTCTCAAGCTCTGTCAGGTTGGATGGGGAGCGTTGCTGCAAAGTTATTTTCAGGTCTTTCCAGAGATGTTAGATCGGGTTTAAGTCCAGCTCTGGCTTGGCCACTCAAGGACATTCAGAGACATGTCCCGAAGCCACTCCTGCGTTGTCTTGGCTATGTGCTTAGAGTCGTTGTCCTGTTGGAAGGTGAACCTTCGTCCCAGTCTGAGGTCCTGAGCGCTCTGGAGCAGGTTTTCATCAAGGACTTCTCTGTACTTTGCCAAAGAGTTTTGCCTTGGTTTCATCAGACCAGAGAATCTTGTTTCTCATGGTCTGAAAGTCTTTAGGTGCCTTTTGGCAAACTCCAAGCGGGCTGTCATGTGCCTTTTGCTGAGGAGTGGCTTCCGTCTTGCCACTCTATCATAAAGGCCTGATTGGTGGGAGTGCTGCAGAGATTGTTGTCCTTCTGGAAGTATCTCCCATGTCCTCAGAGGAACTCTGCAGCTCTGTCAGATTGACCATCGGGTTCTTGGTTACCTCCCTGACCAAAGCCCTTCTAGGAAGAGTCTATGATGGAGGCCAATGTGTTCTTGGGGACCTTCAATGCTGCAGACATTTTTTGGTATCCATCCCCAGATCTGTGCCTCGACACAATCCTGTCTCAGATCTTTACAGACAATTCCTTCGACCATGGCTTGGTTTTTGCTCTGACATCCACTGTCAACTGTGGGACCTTATATAGACAGGTGTGTCCCTTTCCAAATCATGTCCAATCAATTGAATGTACCACAGGTTGACACCAATCAAGTTGTAGAAACATCTCAAGGATGATCAATGGAAACAGAATGCACCTGATCTCAATTTCGAGTCTCATAGCAAAGGGTCTGAATACTTATGTAAATAAGTAAATCAATCAAATTCAATCAAATGTATTTATAAAGCCCTTCCTACATCAGCTGATGTCTCAAAGTGCTGTACAGAAACCCAGCCTAAAACACCAAACAGCAAGCAATGCAGGTGTAGAAGCACATGTATAAGTATAAGAATAAGTATTTGCAAACATTTCAAAAAAACTGTTTTCGGTTTGTCATTATGGGGTATTGTGTGTAGATTGATGAGGAAAAAACAATATTTAATACATTTTTTAATAAGGCTGTAATGTAACAAAATGTGGGAAAAGTCAAGAGGTCTGAATACTTTCTGAATGCACTGTACATGTCCTTACATACACTGTGTAGTGTGTGTGTTAGAGTGTGTGTGTGTGCATCTATCAATTGCACATACATGTCCGTACATACACACAAACATTTGGTCACATGGGGGAGAGGTGTTGTGCTGTGAGGTGTTGCTTTATTCGTTTTTTGAAACCCAGTTTGCAGATGTATTGCATTTACTGTATATTACAACATTTCAATATATATTTTAAGGTTCATGAAGACCAAACTGTCCTAGAGGAAAACCTGGTTCAGTCCTTAATGCTCAAGTAATGTATAGCCTACCCAAAGTCATTGGAGAGGTAGATTCAAAATAATCCCTTTGCAAAATAAATAAACAAAACACCAATCTCATCAACTGTCAAGACCAAACATGGTTACCTGAGATCCTGTTAGCAGCGGTGTTTACATATAAGGCCTTATTCATATCCTGTATTACCAATTGGACAAAATGGGCTTCTAAGTATTTTGGATCATTACAAGGTCTGTGTCCGTCTCACAGTTTCATCAATAGTGCCATCTAGTGTTGCTACATCATCTTTCAAACTGTGAGTGATGAAAAGTCAAGATATGACAGAACGACTGTCCTCATTTCCATTCAAACTGTGAGTGATGAAAAGTCAAGATATGACAGAACGACTGTCCTCATTTCCATTCAAACTGTGAGTGATGAAAAGTCAAGATATGACAGAACGACTGTCCACATTTCCATTTAAACTGCCAAAAATGGTGTCCTGTTTTTGTCATTGTTCTTGAATGATTTTGTTATCCTCACTCCTCCTTTCCTTTCCTCTCCTCTTCTCTGTCCCCCTCTCCTTCTGCAGAATATGCTGAGTTCCTTCACTGTAAGGGGAAGAAGTTCACAGACTTCGATGAGGTTCGTGGGGAGATCGAGGCGGAGACGGATCGCATCACTGGGCAGAATAAGGGAATCTCACCTGTGCCAATAAATCTCAGGGTCTACTCCCCACATGGTGAGGACACAGATCCTGCATCTTGGCACATGGGCAACTTGGCAGAACTACCATGGCGACACTCATAATACTTTGATTGTAGGAAAGAGTAGTTTAACTTTAGAAAGTGGAATACAAGTATCTTAATTCTATACACAGAATTTGGTGAATCAAGTTTCCCTATTCCCTATTGGTCACAACTGGCAACCAAGTTTGATTGTATGGTATAGCCAGGGCCCAAAGTTGGTTGTTGTATAGTGAGTCTCAATCAGGTACTATTAATTATATTATATAGTATTTTATTTTCAAGGTTAGTATCATTCATCGGATCTGATATCATATTTACAAATCTCTCTCTGTCTCCACCTCTCTACCCACTCCTCTCTCCTCCCTCTCTTCTCTCCACACTCTCTTCCCCTTTCCCCTCTACCCTCCCCTTCTATCCCCTCTGCCTTTCACATCGCTCTCCTCTCTGTCCTCCCCTCTCTCCCCTCTCTCCCTTTACCCCTCTCTCCCCTCTCTCCCTTTACCCCTCTCTCCCCTTCTCTCTCCCCTCTCTCCTCTAGTCCTGAATCTGACTCTGGTGGACTTGCCAGGGATGACCAAGGTCCCAGTAGGGGACCAGCCTGTGGACATTGAGCAGCAGATCAGAGACATGTTGTATCAGTTTGTG